>NC_138151.1:5247700-5292700 GCF_964199315.1 Orbicella franksi
CAATCAGTCAGCGCCCATTCAAAGTTTCTCTCAGGTGGGGTTTCCTTAGGTTTAACGGGTCTTATATAGTCGTAATCCACTCCCGGATTCTCTCCTTTGACGTAAACATACTAAAGCAAAACAAAGAACAAAAAGAATTAGAAACAATCACTGTTAAATGTAAGTACCAGTCGTTCCTTTATTTAATCCAATTATGGATTCTCTCCTGTATTTACACATGTACTTCCAAATCCTTCCAGACAAGGAACAAAAAGAACAACAAACATTCATTTTGACGACGGGAAAGCCACGTTCCTGTTTTAACTATTTGCTCCAATCCTTGTCTCTTATGTCCACTTCAGACGTCGTGCTTCAGCCGTGCCGAACTAAATTCAGGAATTAAGTTCGACAAAAGCACGGCAGAAGCACGGCGTCTGAATCAAACTTTTGAATTAAGATCGGCAAGCAATTAAGTTCGACAAGGTCTGCCGTGCTACAGGACTCTGGCACGGCAGTGATTCAAACGTCGTGCTTCTGTCGCGCCAAACAAAATTCATAAATTATATTAATATATTTTGGCGGGATTGCGTTCCCTCGGGGAGCTAGGAGGAGAGTTGTTACGAGGTATCAGTAAATTCTGAATTTGGTTCGACTCTGGCACGACGTCTGAATCAGAGTTGTTTTTCTGACGTGCCACAGTCGAACCAAATTGCATTTAAGCTCGGCACGGCAGAAGCACGACGTCTGAACTGGGCCTTACGCCCAGTTGTGACTTTTCAATTACCACATTGATAGCCACCGAAGCTACTGTGACATCAGTTTATACGTTGGAAGGTTACTTCAACATGCCGCAGATTCACAAGGGAACGGACACATCATATTCATAGAGCGGTTTTCATTTGAGTGTCGAAAAGAAATCGGTTTTGGATTACTACGATAGACGATTAGCTTAAAAAACTCGCGCCAACCTGAAGTAAAACCAAAACCAATCGTCATTCGTTCGCACATGTTTTGTCGTGCTTCGCGTTTCCATTGGATTGCTTGTGTCCTTTATGATTGGCTAGAGTGATTACTTTGGTTTTGGGTTCATGACACTCATTTGAAATTCACTTTATCGTCGCAATGAAATAACATAAAGAAAACCAAGCAAATATTCCGACGGATTATTCGCTTTATGGTAGGAAATAAAAAAAATATGTTTTCAAGAATGTGTGCATATTTCCCACAATAGCAGATTTGCACGTTGTCGTCATTTGACTACAACTGCCAGAATTCCTTTCGTTTTTTCTTTATTTTTTAAATTTTGAATTCCCAGTGGGGTTTAAGTAACAATTGCCCTGATTAGCACAAGAAACAGAAAAAGTGAAGGATTCTGGTAGTTCTAGTCAAATGAGGCCATCATGCAAATCGCCTATAAGTTCACTAAAAAAAGAGAAAGTAGAGTATTTACTCACAACAACTCTTAGGAACGCATCTGTAGGACCTGGAATCTGCAGCTCATCTTTATATTTGCCTTTCTTACGAGTGTATTGTATAGTTGTGTTAGCAGCAATCACTGTTTGAACTTTTGAGCTTTTTGCACCGCCCACTAAATGTGTCCCGTTGTCTGTTTGAACCCCTAAAAAGATCACTGCCAGAGTTAAACCTCCAGAACATAAATGTGGTTCGAGTTATTAAAAACATGTACATGTAATACACATGTATGCGGGCATTCAAGAGGAAGTACTCTCGAATACTTTCACGTGGTATTGCTCATTAAGCTGTACAAGGAGGTTCTAACTTGTGTCTGTGGATGAAACCCTAGTGTGTGAACATTAAAATGAAAGCTATTGAGTGGTAATTTCATGTGGTACTGTTTATTACGCTGTACAAGGTGGTTCTCACTTTCAAGTCTGTGGATGAAACCCTAGTGTGTGACCATTAAAATGAAAGCTATTGAGCAGTACTTTCATGCGGTACTCTTTACTAGCTGTGCAAGGTGGTTCTTACTTTCAAGTCTGTGGATGAAACCGTAGTGTGTGGACCATTCAAATGAAAGCTACTGAGCTGTACTTTCATGTGCTAGTTTATTATACTGTACAAGGTTGTTCTAACTTTCAAGTCTGTGGATGAATATCTATTATGTGACCACTAAAATGAAAGCTATCGAGCAGAACTTTCATGTGGTGCTGTTTATTTTGTTGTAAAAGGTAGATCTGACTTGTAAATCTGTGGAAAACCCCTTTAGTGTGGCTATTTAAATAACTGCTACTGGACAGAACTTTAGTGTAGTGCTGCTTGATATGCTTCGACATGCTCTACAAGGTACGTGGTTTTTACTTTTTTAAGTTTGTGGATGAAACCCGGTGTATGACCACTCAAATGAAAGCTGTGGAGAAGTACTTTCTTGCGGTCCCGGGGGGTACTCCCAGAAAAATTACCTGGGGGTGTGCGGCCCGCTTCCCAAAACCCCTTCCCTATTTATGACCAAAATCTGCGATTTTCCCTACCCTATTCATGACCTGACTACCCTATTTATGACCGTTGCAACTGGCACAGTTGCCCTAAACATAATTTATGGAGGGCTTCTATTGATGATCTTATCGATAATGATGAAAAAGTAGCTTCTTCTAAAAAGCTTACCCAATTTACGACTAGAGTGCAAAAACCATACCCTATTTATGACAAAAATGGCCAAAATCGATACCCTGTTTATGACCAAAACGGCTGAAAACCCATACCCCTTGGGGCCGCACAGACCTATATACTCATATAAGGGAGTACCTCCCCCCGGGCTTGCGGTACTGTTTATTTATGCTTTTCAATGCGGTTTACACGTAACTTGAGAACTTAGTCTATAGTGTGTGATAAATCAGATGAAAAGTATTGGGTATTGTAAGGTGGTTCTACTTTTTAGTCTGTGAATGAAACCATCGATCTTGTGTGATCATAGGGAAGCTATCGATCAATATTTATGTAGTACTGCTAGCTGTTATGTGCAATGCGAACTTTTCGATAATTAGTGAGAGACATGAAAATCGGAAAGCTTCACTATTTTGCTACGTGTTCTCACCAATGTAATTATTGGATGATTTCCTCATCAGGAAATGGACACTATAAGAACCCACTGGAAGTCTGACCATTAGGTCTGCTTTATCAGCACCTAGAAAAAAAAAAACATCGAAACCATCATTAGCTAGTCTAGCGTGAACGTCCGTGCGAGAGAAATCGTCAATAAAATCTCTCATCCGTAATTAAATAATATACGCTACGCCGTTAACCATTTGTTAATTGCTGTTCATCCTAGATTAATTAATGCCATTAAAGCCATCATTGTAAAAAAAATAGAGAAAAACTCAAGAGAAACAGGAACATCAGGTAATATACTTATTGAATGAGCTAGGTTCGGCCTTGATATTCATTTGAAAATTTGATTCTCGATCATTTTGTACGAAAATGACTGTGCTTGGTCCGGGCTCCATGGCAGAGGAAAAAACAAACAAAAGCGTACACACTGTCGGTGAAGGATACAAAATTTGTGATTACCTTTCACTTTATGAGAAGTAGTGTAATTAGAAGAAACGATAAAGCAAGTGTCTCCATCCCCACCACACTTTCCACATCGATCAATCATTGTATTGGATTTAAGCACGTGGTCGCAGCCTACAGGCTGAAAACGATAATAGAAATAACAATAATTGCACGAGGATGAGCGAAATATCGTGTAATAATAATAATAATAGTGATAATAATAACAATAACAATAACGACGACAACGATAACGACGACGACGACAACGACAACGACAGTGACACTGACAGTAACAATAATGATAATAATAATAATAATAATAATAATAATAATAATAATAGTAATAATAAAAGTAAAAGTAAAAATAATATTTAACGAGGGAACCCAACTCGCCATGGCAGTTTTCAGGGGGCCCCTCAAAAAACCAGTCTTTCGCTGCTTCATCAGTAGAGAGCGGATCGGAGTAGTCAACATGGCAATCTGCAATCCGATAATTCTGGAACACGAGCCACCCTCTCTCAGGAAGGGATGGAGCTATACACTTACATTGTTGAGTGAGCCAATAGCAGACGCTTACACCTCCGCACACTCGAAAAGTTTTCGGTTCAGGACACTCGAAGGTTGACACGCCAGCCTTGCACAAACTACTCCTCCGTACTCCTGTGTCCAGTCAAACAAAGTAAACCGATACTAGCCTCACGCTACATACTATACTAAAGTTAGTGGTAGCGTCGTCTGCTCTTGGCGCTTAGCGTACCCAAATTCGCAGTCAGCCAATCAGAAGCCGCGTCTACCGTCTTGAAATCCTGCAATATCAAGTCACTGACCTGACATGGCTACGATATCGTGGCCACTCAGCCGAATTTGGATACGTCTCGCCCAAATAAGAACCATGGCGAGCCAAACGAGCATGACAGTGCATATATGCTTCTCAAACTCATTATTAATTGGGTCTTAATTCATCAAGTTGAAACAACAACAACAAAAAAATCACAATCGCGAAGGAGGTTTGGATACCCGGTCTTAATTAGCATAGATTTTGACGATTTTACTTCTCCGTTTACTCCTTAGTTTTGTTTCGATTGAGAAGATATATCAAACACTCGAGAAAGTGTTTCATCAATTATGCAACGCCTCGAATTTCGTCAAAAATACTCCGCTGCGCGTCGTATTTTCAACTTTCTTCTCGGTGTTTGGATATTCCGATGAAACACTGTCTCTCGTGTTTGATATATTACCTCTGAAGCGTACCAAAAAGGTAGGATTAGGTAAAATAATAATCTGAAGCACACCAGTGTTTGGGCTGACTTGGTTGCAGAGTCCCATAAGAGCTCAACACTGTTTTAAACTATTCTCCGTTCAGAATAAGTATTTCGCCTTATTCTGCTAGGAAAAACCATACTGGGTTGCTTTTATCGTTCTCGTGTAAATTAGGTCAAGGGGATGATTGAATATTCTTCAAATGTTTAGTTGTCGATCGTGCGTTTTCTTTGATCTAAATCATCAGTTCTAAATACGTGCACGTAAACGTTATAGCGGCCTCAACCTTGATAGTCTAACTAGATTCAAATCACTTCTGTTCCCTTCCTTTTTCGTTTAAGCTGTGGTGTGCAGTTTTAAAAGGGAGTAGGCCATGCTACCCCAACCATGTAACGTTGCTGTGAACACCATACTCACCTGACAACTGCCTTGAATGCACACATCTAAGTTGGTCGGAGACTCATTCAATGTACATCGTGTTCCGTCTTTGACAATACCGTAACCAATAGCAGTCCTCCCAGATATACACCAGAGGGCACAGGGACCTGAATGGAATTACACACAGCGGAATCGCGATTTTTCGAACGTCCATAGGAAACGAAAACTGGTTGAAAATGGGGTAATTCGAGAGATTGGGGGGGGGGGGGGGTAAAATTACTGTTGTAATTGCTTGACTGAGGGAAGGGGAACGACTTTTGGTTTTGGTTGTCGGAAGGTTCGAAAAATTGAGGGTTCGAGAAATCGGGATTCCACTGTATTAAAAAAAAAAAAGAAACGTCACACAATTTCTACTATTTTAGCATTTTGACCCTGATTGTGTCGATCACTCCCTTTCAAGAGCGACAAGAGACCACGCCAAGAGCAACAAAAATTGTAACAAATCAACTACCAAGCTATACATAAAATACAAAGGTAACAGACTACAGTTCACGAGGCGAAGTGCGATACACATGCAAGCGCTAAGAGCAAGCGCCAGGAAAGGTGGCGCGTGAGACGTATAAAAACCGCTTGCACCGCAGGCTAGGGTAACTATAGTTTGCAAGTAAAGATAAAACATGAAGGCTTTGTCTAGGGCCGTTAAGCCACCAGGCCCTACCACCACATCAGTAGGCACCGACAATAGAGGATCCTCTCTTTACACCGACTAACAATAGTTCACTTCAGCTAGTAAATATTCATCGCCTGCAACTTAACGATGGAACAAAATCAGCATCACGTCATACTTGACTTCTGATAATAGGGAGCTGGGCTGTTCCTCTGAGAGCATTGTTCTTGTCTAAAGGTTTTGGATATATCTTTCGGACACGCCTGCAAAATGAAAGCAAAAACAAGGGTTTCTAAATTTGTCGGTTTCTATAGTCTTATTAGCCCATTAAGATTATTTCGGGCAGCCATGTACTCTTTTTATTTTAAACTTATTTTTGTTCATTTAATTTCTAGCTGAATGAATTAGTACAAATAAAGTTATTGTTGTTGTTGTTGTTGTTGTTGTTCTATAAGATTGGAAATTATCCTCGGTAATACACGGCTTTGAAAAAGTAACTGACATCAAATCTGGTTTATTTGTTTCCCCTTGTTCGTCTCTCGTTTGTGAAGAATGCAATCTTACTACCAAACAGTTTTGCTTGTAACAAATTAAAATGGCTACGTCATCTTCAGAAAAAGAACATTTCCGAGTCGCCTTCTGCCTCGGTGTCAAAACGAGTCTTCGTGCGAAACCAATGTTTTTGTAACAATGCAATTTAATTAATTTTATTATTTATTTTGTGCCATACAACGTTCGTATTTTGATCGAGCTTACTTGTCTCTTAGGCGTAATGTGTATAAATAAAGTGTCGATTGACATGTGTTCGGCCTACACTAAGTTCATTTTCACGCAACTCAAACTTTTCTTCAAGAGAAAAGTTTTGCACGAGGATTTGTTTTGAAACAAGGCACAAGGAAACCCGGAAATAACCTCTTTACCAGTTTTTCTTTTTCAAGTTTGAGGGTTATTATCCCGTCGTAAATTCCTTCAGTCGTAGTTATTTTATGAACCTAGTTCCCAGGGCTTCCCTTGAAGTTGCCCTTCCAAATTTAAAGGTAAAAGTCCGTAGAGCGATGTTACGTACTTGTTTATTTTTGGATTTATTTTTGATTGTTAGATAACTTCCTACATATCATAACCAACCTGAGAGTTACAAATTCTCCACTCTTTGTCTGTTCCCTTGCATGGAGACCCTCCGTTAGATGGGCTACCAACAGGACGAAAATGGTCTATGATTAATTGACACTTTCAAAAGACGTTAGTTAACAAATACCTGGTAAACCAAGTAGATATCACATCCTAGTACAGGAAACAACATAGTTGTCACATCCTAACTGGACAAAAACGTAGTTGTCGCATCCAAGCAGAGAATAAACATTGCGTAAGGGTGTTAGAGTACCAAGAAATGACAAGCCTTCTCCCTATCCCTTGAGGATTGCTGGTGTACATATCAGACAAGAGGACGCTAAGTGAAGAAGTATTGAAGTGACGCCACTTTCTACTCCAGGGCTGCCTGTGGTTTCTGCACGTAGCCCCGTGGTAACAGCGCGCCAGTTTGAGCAAAAGACAACAATTAAAGCATGTTTTTATTGTGAGGAGTAAACAGTTCTTTAGCTGTACATATGAATTTTCAAACTTACACAGGATTTCTACAAACTCTCGTTCTGTACTGCACTCCTCCACCACAATTCCTGGTACATGACGAGTAAACTGACGGCCACGCGCTCCATTTTCCATGGATTCTCGGTCGACCATTGTCCCCACACTCTCCGCCTATGCACCACTACAAACCGACAATGCAATTAATTGTAAATCGAGGAGTTCCACTCACAGCCGTCGTTTTAGTCACCTTCACAGCTGTTATTTAGGTAATCGAGCAACACTTAATTCGCCCACTAACGGCTGTTTCAGCCAGAAGACACGTAAGACAAAACACAAGAGTTTATCATTCGTTCACGCTCTAAACTGTAGTGAGGGTTCCCTCTGTCTTTCGTGTGGTTTAGCCAGTGACGGCTTCAAGAGAGGTGTTGCGTGACGACGTTTTCATCTCTGACTACCTTCAAATTAATCCTGTCTAAGACCTTCCTTTTCGTTTTATTCTGCCATCTTTTTAGCCTTATTGTAATCACCTTTTTTGTCACACTGTATTCTCGTCTCACAGATTTTCTTGGCACAAGCGTTGTGAACATCTTAATAGTTTCTGTCACGAGGGACGTCCGTGATCACTTTCGGCTGTAGCTTTTATCACAATTAACATTCACGCAACGCAGTAAACATCAAAACATTCCTTGATAGATTTCAGTTAGTCGTTAGTTCCTTTAAATGCAAAAATAAACTAGATTTCCTGCGATTGTTATCAACTTCATCCCTCCGTTTTGACTGAGAACACTTTACCTTGAAATTGTTAAAACCAAGTTTACACATGGAGACTTTTACATACCGAACGGACTCCACATGGACTCCCGTCCGCTACTGGTGCGGTATAGCTCAGCTGAGTGCCATCTTTGAAGCAGTACAACGTACCACAAACACCCTGAAATTGCATTGACAAATGAGACTCGAAAGGAGTGTTTCAAACGTAGAATCTACGTTTCGTAGTTGTGTAATTTTATGTTAACGCATCAGTATACCCCAAAAGACCACAATTCCTTGGCGCCGCGTTACGTCCAGACGTTTGACGCAAACCCCAGTGAGGTATATATTTTCTGAAAGCTTAAGGATTGTAAATTACGAAGACATATTCATTGAAATAAAAGTATAAGGTTTTCAAATATAGCCCCTAATTTTCCAGAGAGGTTCACTAATCAACTAACGCTCGCAACACCAGCTTTCCCCTGCGCAGTCTTAAATTACCTTTATTAATGATTATTTCAAGACTATATACTTTATTCGTATTTAAAAAGATTTCTTAAAACATAGAACGGTAAAACGAACGATAAAGTCATGACTCCATAATCAAGAAAAAATACATGTTCGATCATACAAATTAGAGCATTTAAAGCGATTGATTGATTATTTCATCTCTATATATAACACTTCCACTCACACAACGTACATCTTTTTCAAACTAATCACCCTTATTGCGGGGCACGGGTACGAACACAGGCAAAGACATCAGTGCTAATGACGTCATAAATGCGTCTGTCCTCCAGTTGATCATAAGTAAGGACCAATCAAAATGCGAGAATAATTCGACAAATAGAGCGTTTTCACTCACGTGGCCAGTACACATGCAAATTTATGTGAATAAAAGAAAGTGTTTGCATACGAAAAGAGGTCAATTCCCATAGATCGGTTTGGTACACACGGCAACATGGCCGCCGTTTCATCGTTTTGGAACACCAATATGGCTGCCGTGACGTCATGTGTAGACACTCTATTATATCTTACGCTGTACATGTATAGTTTACGTAGTCTGTACAAACTCTGAGTTAAAGAAGAAAGAAAAGGGATGTAGGTTTAACGCACATTCATGTTATTTAACGGTATATTTACCGCTTGATATGGCGACATTCTCCACCCAGTGCCATACTGCATGACACATTGATCGTCTCCGCTGAATATTTCCCCAGGGAGTTTTCCTTGGTACTGAGGGGGGAGAGCCGGAAGTGGAGCAGCAGTTGGTGGGTCATTTAAACACCAGGACCGTGCCTCGTTTCTGCCGTGAAATCAAAGAATCGATAATGACCAAGCTTACAACAGAACGATGGCACATGATTGAATCCTTAGCTTTCGTTACACCAGGCCCCGATGGATCTTTCTTTGCTCGGTTTCTTCAAAACAGGAGGAAACTGGTGCCGAACTGTGTTAAATCAGTTGAAAGGATATAATTTCTTCGTATTTCGAAATTACGCAACAGTTCGAAGTTTCTTAGTTTTCTCCACATGAGCATTCTTCTTCGACTGATTTGTGAAAGGTCCATTTTATCCTTTAAGATGATTAAGAGTCTAATTTGAAAATGTATTAAAATAACCAAAGACGTTCAGTTTCGAAATACAATCAGGATTTCTATCCCATGGAATCTTTTTTTTTTTTAAATTTATTAATGCATAAACCACACTTACAAGTTCAACATGCACTATAAACTAGTTGTATAAATATACATACATTTCATTTCTGTTACAACAGCACTTTATCATCGTTATAAGGAACATCTGGAATCGAACACCAAAGGCAAACTTACTTCAGAAAATCTTGTAGGACATTTCGGGAACAGTTTGACCACGTGGCAGCATAAACACCCCCCGGCAAAGAGGCAGCCATAATATATGCATTTGAATTGCACCCCACATCTTTGTCATGAGCTAACTTGAAGCTGTGAAGACACAAGGCATGTTAGTACGAAAGAGGAAAGACACTCCACCATAAAAATCCCGAATCACGCCACTATTTTTGGCTCAATCCCGCCGATCCCGCTCCACTCAGAATTACCTATCCCGATCCCACTCATCGTGGAAAATCTCTGGATTAGCATATACACTTGCTAGAATGTTGGCTGAACTTTCCCAGAAAACGTTTTATCCAAGAACGAATTTGTGCCAACAATACTTAATTACTTGCTACCCTTATGCCTGCTGGCATGTAAGGCAGCAGTGTCTACAATAAATGGAATTTCTTAAAGAATATATTCAGGGCGGATGCATCGGCAGTCTCCTCCCAGGAGTTGTTTAGGGAGTCATTTCATGTTTGTAAACTCCCCATGAGGTAGCGTGAATGAAGAGAATCTTCATGAATGGGTTGAAGGGTTGGGTGGCGACTTAAATAAAGGTAAAGGATATAAAATACGTCGTATTTATGTTCACATCCTTTTCTTTTCTTTTGTCCACTTTTTTTCACTTACTTGTGACCCGTCTCGTGTGCGACGTGCAGTGCAGTTTGAAGACCAAGATCAGCTTGAACGTTACCATTTGAACGGGACTTGGAGCACATGCTGTTGATAGGAGCGAGACCTGGGAAATAGGGATGAGAAATTTCGTAACAACAATGAACTGGTTGGTGTACTTTTCAGAAAGTACCGTGTGGATATATCTAATATATGTATATATATTTTTGAAACCTGATATGTTCGCTAAAGCGTTGCAATATATATTAGCTCATGGAAGTTCATGAGTCTGCTATTTGCATGTAGAAGCCTAAATCTATCGCGCATTAGGGATAACAAACATCTCTTACCTCCGACAGGTATTTTACTGCAAAAAAAAAAAAAAAGAAAGAAAAAAGAAGAAAAGAGAGAGAAAAAACACAAAACAAAATGAATAAATAAGTAAAAAATAAATATTTTGAGAAAGTAATTGGTAACTTACGAATAACAGTTATTTATATCATGATTAACTTAATTTTCAACGTTAAATCAAGTCTTTGCTGTACATATTTTTATCAAATAGCCTAGAGAACAAATGAGAGAAAATTTGCCCCGTCTACACACACACACACACACACACACACACACACACACACACACACACACAACATTTCTTACACGACGACGAGCAAATTTCGCTTCCGATAAACACTGGAAACTGCGTCAGATTTGGCTTCCGTGGCTGTTGTTTGCATCACTGGGAGGGGGGGGGGGGGGACTCCAAGTGAAAAGGTCGGAGATGCTCGTCGTCTCTCTTAGGGGTGTAAATCACGGACTTTGGTCTCATCTAGGGTGATCACGACGAAATGCCACTATTTTTAACCGCCACCTTAAATTTTCAAAACTTTAAGGTGGCTCTGAACCCAATGTGCATATTATTTTTAAACTTCGCCAAAAGTTGCGTCTTATTAACATTTGACAATATAAAAACAATTTCACCGTGCCGCTTTTGAATTGTAAGCACCTGTAGGGTGTTTTAGCGGATCATGCTGTTGCTATGGTAACCTATTGTGTCACAAAAATAATAACAACGTGTTCACCAATGACTGGGCAGTTTTTTGATATCATGATTGTAGCATTAAGTGATAAAGAGTGGTTATATTGACCCATCAAAATCTAAGTACTGTAAACTGTTTTGAGCCACCTTAAGCAGCCCCAGCTTTTTTAGGATGGTGAGCCAACTATGACCATGAAAACAATACTCAATTCCCTCTTAAAACGCGCCTACAGCGAGTCAGGGTAGTTGAACTCATCATCTTGGACTGGACATTTGTTTTGATGAATACAACTAACATGACAAGTTTTGGATGCTAACCATTCATTGCCCATATAAATTTCCACACTTTTGGGTAACAGGTGAACATTTCTTAACCCCTCTTGTTCACAGCCAAACTAGAAGCTTGTCTTTAGCCTAATCACTCTACGCCAATCCGCACATAGATTTGCAGACTATTAACATTACCAAAAAACATTCAATAACAGGTCTATTGAAGTACAGTTTTCACGTGACCCTGTCAATCATACCAAATGGTCGTAAATCCAATTGAATGCCAGAAATGCCGAATTCTTTCTATAAGATGCGCCTGCAGGGAATCATGGTAGTTGAACGCATCATCTTGGACTGGATATTTGTTTTGATGAATACAACTACCAAGATTCCCTGCAGGCGCGCCTTAAAGAGGGAACTGGCCATTTATAGGCATGTGTTTTTAGGGTTATTCATCTACTATGTTAATTGACTTTTTGTTGCGGAGATGGAATACCGTATTTTTTTGATTAAACGCCGTCGGCAATTATTTCAAACCAAGGGACTTGGTTTCAAACACGTCGTAGGTCCGGAATATGTTTGGGCTTTGCAGTTTATTCGAGCCTGGAGATTTTATTCCGGCATTAATTTAGAGTGCCAAGTAACCATTATTAAACCCAAAGTTTATAATACCTCGAATATAAATAATTGACAACCTGGGGATCTTTTTGTCAATCCATCTGAGAGGCCTGACCTTTATTCAGGACTCGACGTTTAATCGAGAAAACACGGTACTTATACACAAAGCGAAGGCAAAACAACAACAACAACAACAACAAACAAACAAGAAAAACCAAACCAAACGAAAAATAATAATAATAATCGGCTTCTCAGGCCTTACTTCTTCTCCGATAATGCAAAGTCTCCCTTAAAAGTATTTACAACGCTATCTAGGTAGACACACGTACTTTGACACATAGCTAAACACGTCATAATGCTCCGGGTCATTATCAGCCTTGTTTACTGCAGGAAATGTCCATCTCATCATTTTTTTCAGTTTCTGGCTGTCACTGTCACTGGCTTTGAAACCGGCCTGAAAACCAAAAAAAACAAAAACAAAATAGGTTCAATAACGACAACAAAAATAACACCACAAACAACAACAACGACAACAGTAACAGAACAACTTTAAATATTTTCAATAAAAACTGCGAATTACAGTGCAATCCACATTTCAATCGAGTCTAGCGAAAATATGATCGGATAATTGTCCGCGGACATAATCTGTTCCGAGAAGCGAACGGTTTTAAAAGAGTTTTGGAAAACTGCGAGCTTCGAGGAACACATAATGTCCAGGGACAAATATCCTAGAATGCTTTCACGCCAAATGGAGGCTATTGTGCTTATCATTCGTCAAATATTTTTTGCAACACGCGCAGTTTTGAAAAGTTAGGAATATATAAACAATAGCCTCCATATGGCGCGAAAATGTGTTTGCTCGCCGACATTTTCTGTTCCGAGAAGCGAACAGTTTCTCGAGGAAATTGTGAGCTTCGAGGAACAGATAATGTCGGCGGACAAATATCCGAGCATATTTTCACGTTAAATAGAGGTAATTGTGTATATTATCCTTAGCTGGGGCATATTCAGTCACATGACGCGTCTATACCAATCGTACACAAGCGAAAATATTTGGCAGATGATGAGAGAATTGATTCGCAAAATTGCGAATTCAAGGTATCTGAAGTAAAATTCTAGAGAAAAAATAAACTACTAGTAACGACTTTTGGGTTGGGAACGAAACTTGACTCGACAATTTGGAATTTCGAGGTATCGAGGGTAAAATAATAGTGAAAGAAATGCAACTAAGGGGACGAATCTTGGTACAAGTTATCAGCACGTTATCAGTAAAAAAAAAAAAATTATTGTCCCAAACCTTGCATTTGAATTATCACAGTGTTCCGCGTAAATTCGCAAAATAGGCCATTTCCGAGCAGCCTTTTGCCTCTGCTTCAAAACGAGTCTTCGTGCAAAACCATTCAAATGGAAATGTGTTCCGCCTATAGGTTCATTGTCATGCAACTCAAACCCATTTTCAGATGAAAGATTTTTCACGAAGACTCGTTTTGAAACAGAGGCACAAGGTTACTCGGAAATGGCCGTTTATCAATCTAATGACGTCAGCACAATGGTAACTGATACGTACCTGTTCATCTGTTGAATTGAGAACAATGATCTTGGTGACAACGTAATAAACCTTTATGTCTCCTATGGAAGGATCTTGAAACATACCGGCAACCTGGCAAAGCAGAACAAACCAGTGTTACGTTGCATAGTATTTTGGTGCTGTATTGCCAAGTAAAAGCAAAGCATTTATGTGAATCTCGCCCAAATAAAGAGGCTTCAAGTTTAGCGAGCCTCTCGTAAAAACTGGAACGTATATACGAGTCAATTAAACCTACCGATCTACAACGAACCCACATATTACAAACCTCGAGCCCGCATGAGCAAATTCCCCCGATGTAAATAATTCACATCAGTAACAATACCCCGATATAATGAGCCCACATATTACAAACCCCCGATACAACGAGCCCGCATAAAACCAAATCTCCCTCAGTCGATGCAGTAAACCTTCCGATGTAAACGCCTAACACGCACCCAACAAACGTATGACTCAACGAAGTTTCCAAAAAAGGAATCTAGATGAAGCGAAACCCCCCCCCCCCCCCCGATGTTATTGCTGTTGTTGTTGAATGTTTATGGTGGTCGTTGCACTTAGCTACAACTAGCTAGTTCTCAGGCATGCCGCCTGAACTGAAAGAAAGAAATGTTTCAAATAAACATAACAGGCTTAAAAATCCCAACAGATGGGAGGCATATCAGTTGGCTATTTACAAGCATGACCGAGCAGCTGAACTACGGTTTACCGAGAAACAACTCCAGCCTAGTGGTCAGAGCGGGACTTGAAGCCGCGACCTCCGGATTTCAAGTCCAGCGCCCTAACCACTCGGCCACGCTGCCTCCGTGATACAACGAACCCGCACAGAACGGACCTTCCGATCATAAAACGAACCTCACCAACAGCAACAACAAACCCCAAATGGAAACACAACTTTGAAACACTCGATCAAGTGCATTGATGAGAGCTCGAAAGTTCTTGTCAGCAAAGCCTAACACAAACTTTGAAGTTCTACCGAACTTACTGGAGTGTTAAGATCAGCAAAATGTCCATACGCGAATGCGTATACTCACCATGTTAGCAATAACAAGAAGAATGGTTTGGAATTTATTTGAACCATACTTTTCTTCGTAGCTTTTGGGGACAATTAATGCTGCTTCCAAATATTTATAGCTACTACTGCTGGTTTCGCGAGTTGTCCTTTCATGTGTAGATCTCTTTAAGCGATCGTTACCTGAAAAAGAACATGCTCTTAGGCTCGAGTCTTTCTTCAAAGAACATCCAGAAAAGTGAAACATAGAAAAGCTTAAAGGACCTAGGCCATCATTGGCTTGAAACAATAGTAACGACGGCGCGTCTTCAAATAATGGGCTGATGTTTTCAAGTTTGTCGTTAAAGAAGATGGGAAAGAAGAAGTAAGAAGTTTAGAAAGGAGTGTGATTAAGTTGATTAAGTTGATTAAGCAAAACAATACCCCACCATCGTTACAAAACAGAAAAGAATAATGATTGATCTACACCAGTTAGAGGTCAATATGTTTTGGTTGTAAACTCAACACCTGTATGTATTTTGATTAAACTTGAACAATTATTAATTCCAATTTAATTATCTATGGTTTGGGAAGCGGCCAATAACATGATTGACAAGGCACATGTAAATCTTGAGAACCAGGCTTTTACCAAAGTTTCTTGCATTATAGCCAAAGATTTATATAGTTACCTCGGTAAGCAGCAAATCGTCTTGCAATAGCCATTCGGGATAGGGGACAAAATTCCTAACAGGCTAAAAAACGTAACCAACCTGACGTCTTCGTTTGACAGCCTGATGCCTCAGGATTTCCAGGTGATAGTTTATAAATTAGATGCGGTGAGGAGTCAGCACTTCTTCTCACGCGCTTAGCCAAGTGTGCAGGTAGAGGTTGTACAAAAAATAAGTCACGTGACGTCCTTATCATACCTGACTGATAAAACAGAACATAAAATACAAATACTGGTACCTTTCTAATATACTGTACTCTATAGGACATTAACAATGAAAAAAAAGATACTAAATAAAATTCATCAAGTATGCAAGAATCGAAAACGTGAAATGGCCAAATGGGAATTAGCTTTGAAAAATAGCATAAAATAGCTCATAAAGGGGGCTTCGGCCCAAATGGGATCTGGAAAACCAGTAGAGTTCTGCGAACAGGATTAAGCTAGGTCAGTTTAATTTACGTGACTTTGATAAAAAAAGCTATCGTAGTATACAATAAAATCTCTAAATAATGTTTAACACCTACAGAAAAAAGGAATGGAGTAACTCGAAAGTCACAAAGAAGCTCGGTTGGTCAATGAGATAAACCTAATTTCAGCTGACATAACGTGGCCAAAAAAAGGTCTGTTGTCAGATGGGTAGACTGGACACCCCACGCTTCTGAAATAGTTTTCAAATAAGATGTGTTAAGAACCAATAAGCTTCAATATTTTGCTTTAATCGGTCTTACCAGGCTTCTGTCGCTTCTCAAAGCCACCAAAGAGTCTGGGTCAGATGACACTTTTCCTAAGTAGTATTTGTTCCTAGGTGCGGGATGAGTCGTTACCATACCCCCTCTATGATGCCTTTCAATGACTAAATTTGGTGACATGAGATTTAGATTTCGCTTTAATCTTAGCTGGAGTTTGGAGCCGAATGCATGCAGCTTATAGTGCAAAACATCTGGATGGTCAATACTCCGTCTGCGGCGAAAGCGAGACACAGCCCTTCCATTCGCCTCTGTTTGGTGTGGAGCTCTTACTTCATAATCGGGAACTTTAAAGAAAGAAAAAATAAACATCGGTTTCGTTTCGCCATGCGGAGACGCGTATTTCACTCGCTTAACGCGCGCATTCAGTCTACGTGTCTTTAATGCGGTTTTTAACGCGTTTTTAGACGCCTTCATAACACATGTCATGTACGTTGAATGAGTGAAGGCGTACTTCCTCTGTTAATAAACTACATTCATTTGTTTAATAACAACACCTCACCTGGCGAATTGTCAAAAAATACCTTAAAAAGTAGGTACATACAAAAGTAGATAGAAACTAGGGACATACAAGAGTAGCCTAATCCACGCGTTCACTTACAGTTGCTGAGAAACCGCGTAACCCATGGAGAACGCAAAAAAAACAAACAAACAAACAAACAAAAAAAACAAAAATGAAGAACGAGTGGTAAAAGACGACGGGGGTTTCCATAGATCTATCTCGTTCACGTTTTCTAATATATAAACATTGACAGCTAAAAAGGTACATGGCACTTACTTTCAGAAGGATCCTTAACACCAAAGTAATACTCTATTTCTCTCTTAGTCATGTGTTGGTGTAGATTCTAAGGGAGGAAAAAAATGTTTAAATAAAATGGGAGTTTAACCGGGCGTGATCACGTGACTTTCTCCTCGGAGTTCTAATTGTAGTCTCGGTCGCAGCTGTTACTAGAGACCTCACGCAAAACAATTCTCCCAATTGATCGCCATACATGCTTTTCTACGTAAGTGTTGAGAATCTGACAGTTTATCAACTAAAGATCATATCCCTGGCCCTTTTGATGGTTTTTCTTCGCAATAAGTGTTTTATCCAATGAGCGTTGGCAGTTCTTCTAGAGTGATTGTTCACCGGATTTAAATTTTTTTCCAGGAATTTTAGTATCAACTGAGATTGGGACTTACCTTTTTGGATTCCCTTCCTAACACAGCATCTAGAAATGAAAAAAAACAAAAACAACAACAAAAACAAAAACAAAAACAAAAACAAAAACAAAACAAAACAAACAAACAAAATTATTTTGACACACGCACGTCATTTATAAAAGGCCGGATACTTTTAATACATAATTCACCGACGCAGAGAGAATACATGAGAATGGTCATCAATTCCAATCTTATTTTTTGTCCTTCAGGCTCAAGATCATGGTGGTATATACAGTTTCCCATATGAACTTTAAGCGGATGCATGTACAAGGCCCTTTAGCCCCAACTAGGACAAGAGATGCCTCGTCTTCAAACGTAAGCCCAGTTACGTCATTTCACCTTATCCTACCCTGCCTGCGAATATATGTAATACGCTTTTATTTCTTTGCCGTTTAAACTGAAGTAGTACATTGTTTACAATGCATTCAGCTGTGAAAGCAAGAATTGCGTACAGCGGTCCTGTTGAACAGAGTGAATGGTAAATTTTGGCATACATATGATTTAAAAAATGATTGACAGGCCTAGCACGACTCCCACTGTTTCGTGATAAACGGTCTTTGACCTTTAGAGTTTAGCTCTAACAAGTATGTCTTTCAGAGATTTTCCTCTCCTGTAGGAGATGACAGGTGGGTCTCTGTATATTTCTCTAAGCAGAGGTTGATCTTGGATTAAATGCCATTTGCTCATTAAAATGCTTTTAAGATTGGGCACTGATGGATTATATTGTGTGACAATATAATCCATCTGTTGAACAGAGTGAATGGTAAATTTTGGCATACATATTTTTTCTTTTCTAATTCATCTAATTTTAGGGTATGTTTTTGTAGAAGAATTATGGTGTTTTTGTCAAGGCAGATATCAAAAGGTAACCACCTGCAACAGAGCTATTGTGTCCTTGCTAACAGACTGAAAGCTAAGTATTTTGACTAGACGAGTTATCTGTGTGTAATAATATTCTTACCTGTATATGTGTATTTCAGAACGTGCAGCACAATGAGGACGGACCAGATACACAGTGGATAAAGCATTCTGTACATTCTAAAAAGCAAAATGGGAAATCTCTCACATAAGCTTGTCTCTTGAATCCCTAGACCTTTAACGAGTAATCGGCAAACAGGAACGAGAATATTTGTTAATTAGTAGAACCTTGAATGCATGTGTAAATGAGGCTTAACAGATGCATACTGGAATGTGCACATTTGTTCAGAGGTTCATCTGCTTCAGAGCTAAGAAAATGGTGAAACGTTTACCACCTACAGGATATAATTTGTTAACCTGTTTCCGTTTCCAAAATTGTTCAGTTTAGACGTCGTTCATCGACGAAAGGTTTCCGTAAAAGATCAGTCCTTTACCACGCCGAAATTTTTGCTGTTGCGTTTTGCGTAAGAAAAACAGAACATTGCTTGGTTACAATAGTAAAATCCTGATATACCGAAAAAAAACAAAAAAAAAACAAGCAGCAACGGAAAGTATCTGCCTTTGATTGTATTTCTAATGAAGTGTAAATCACTGATCAAAGGATAATCTTTTACAGCCAAGCTTAGTTAAGATGCTGTAAGGAAAACGAATTAGCGGAATGTTTCAGTTAACTGCAACATTAAGCTGTAAAACCTAAAATCATTCAAATTGACAAGACGACACCATATAAAGAAATATTAGAGAATAACATTTTCAGTTCACATTTTCATACATAGTTCCATGCATACTCTTGCATTATGTTTAGCCTCCTGTGAAATAAGTCATTTCTTTAAGATTCACGTACATGAAAACGAAACAGCAGCGGATGGAGAAGCGAAAAAGTGGTGCGGATTGTCGGAAAGTGGTCTTGTGGGATGATAATGTCTTACGTTATGTCATATTTGCATGCCAGCCAGCCAGTCAGGTCTGTCAGCCAGCCAACGTGTGTACTGTGAAAGCACCATATCCTAATTAATGTTCTTTTCAGAATTTCTTTGACACCGTGACTCACTGCATTGGCATTCGTTAAGGATATGAGACTAACAAAGAGTTAGGAAATGCAATACAAATCTTATATTGAGCTGCGTTGGTTTCTGTTTCCGGTCACATAAAACCATCAGAATAGTATACATTTCGCATTTCTTTGCAATTATTCAAAATAACGCAGCACTCGCTGTCACTTACCAAAGAAGTCAAAAGAAACTTCTAGATTTTGTTGTTTTCATGGTCGTGCCATATAGGCAGGCAGAGATAATTATTAAGTGGATGTGTCCGCGACTAGTCCAGGTGTAGATGAATAATGAAATAATGGATCTTATGATGTTAATTTTCCGCCGGGCTCAAATATTAGTTTGCTGTTATATCGATCATAACTCAAAATGAGATTAACTGCTCTTAGAAATGCCCGTTACTGTGTCGTCACGCAATGCTTCATTAAAGCGTCGCGGGACAAGAAGAGACCAGTAAAAAGCTAAGACTAAGATAAACAATACAATCTAATGCAACCTTCCAAGTTTTTTAACTATTAACTCGATTGTCGACAACTTGTTGTCAATTCCCCGAGGATAAGCCAGTTAAATTTTTGCCTTGCGAGGGCAAGGGATAATTAAAAGACTCTTTAAACTCTCTGGCTTTGACCTCATGGAGCGCGCGGACAATTTTCCTTTCGCGCGTTCTTTCGCATCACGCTGCTCGGACTAAGAACAAAGACGAGCTACTCATGGTCTCTTTCATCTGTTTCAGTATAAACATTCCAACATGTGTGTGAAATACGTGTCCCGTATCTTTGTTATTAGCAGAATTTACGATAAGCCCAAAGAAAATACAAACTAACACTGTCCACGGCAAGAAAGCATGGCTTAGCTGTCCTGTGGTGTACGATGAGGATAAGAAAGTAAGTACGCATCAAATTTCGCTGACTTTCTTACTTTTGCATGAAGCAGCAACGCATAAGCTTTGTGTTGATCCGAGACAATTAACTGTGGCATCTAATGGGACTCTAATAAGAGAAAGAATTAGAAAAAGAAAGTACCTGTGAATTTGCACACGAGCAGGCCGTCTGAAGTCACTGACTCCTGAGTCTGTAATGTTCCGTGCAGATATAAAATGATGCAAAGGGCTCAAAGATCTGGCCGGAATACTTGCACAATAGAATTGACAAGATACAATGCGAATTTGACTTTGAAAAGAATAAGTGCCGTAGTTAGCAAATAAACTAATTTAACAATCTATTCATGAGGAGAATGGATATTATATTATTTCAAAGAAACTTTTATTCAACCTATTCATTGGTTTCCAAATATTGTTAGAATAAACTAAAAACAGAAAAAAAGAGCTAAATTGGAACTTTAAACTCTGAGTCCACCAATGAGAATATACTTTCTTAGATGTAAAGTTAATTCCTTTTTTACTTAGAAATCAATAACAATTGACATCTGTTTAACTTAGCAATATATAATCAACAGGAAACGTGTTTTTCTTATTTCTTTCCTTATTTATCTGCGATTCCATTTTTGCAGTTTCTAGAATGAATGAATGTGAAGAGTCAAAGGCAAAGTTTAATTAGTACAAAGAAGTTTTAGCGCGTTCCAAAGAAGTCTATTTTTACCTGCTGAGTTGTTAATTGTTGCCGAGTCACAGGGCGAGATATCAATTTTGGTGTCTTTTAACGAGTGCTAGTACGTTGGCAATCAAGTGGGTTAATCCCATTCATGCTGCACCGAGCTGTATCCTCTATTCCGCAACGTATCCCGGCAAAGATCTTTGTTTTTCTAAGCCATTTATTTGCTTACTCCGTGAAAATCTTAGCCTGTTACCACGTATTTTTGTCAAGCCCTCAATAGCAGGCAAATACACGTCGCAGAAACAATAAAACGTACAGCTAAATATATATGGGAAACGGAGGGAAAAGGCAGATGCGCTAAAAGAAACCGTGCGAAACAGTCAGTTGGCCAGTGGTGAAATCTTATAGTTCAGTGACAGGAAATATAATATCACCTACTGGTAACACTCGGCTCGTATGATAAACATTTTGGTGGACAATAATGATTGACAAACACCCACCTTTACAGCGCCTAGCATTTATACACGGAACAAGAACCAACCGTTCCGCCGAAAACGGAAATTCAACAAGTCCCAGAGATGATATTTTCAAATCATACAGGGCATGTAATGTATAGAACCAATTCTGTGGTTTATTTTGTCTCCAAAAACGTTTCTGTTTTCAAACATAATTAACTTTTTTTGAATTTCAAACATGACTGCTTTTTCAAGATTTTCCATTTTGACACGTTTAATTCGTTTCAACGGAAATACAACCGGATTATTTCTAATAAAACACAAGTTTGATTTCGCGCGATTGGACATCGTATTTGTGCACATTTACAATGAAAACTCTTTTCAAAATGGAATTATAATTACTAAAAGACTACTTATGTGTATTTTACTGAGTAAAACCGAGAAATTCCAAAGCAGATATAAAATTAATAGTAATGAGACCACTTCAATACATTTCACAAAATGAAATTTACAACGATAGCAAAACCGAAAAGCACTCAAAATATACTTTACCAAGATCACAACTAGATGGCCTCGAGCGTTTCATAATTAACAAACTATAAACAACATCTGCTGGCCTCAGTATAAATATGGAAATTACACTCAAAGTAGGTAGTTAAAAATTCATAGTCTTATCTCTGACGACTACTCAAAATGGGATTACACTTACTGATTACTGGTCTCTTGGGAAACAGTTAGTTTTATTCTCCTCCGAATCTCGATCACGGTTTCCCGAAACGAAAGCGAGGGAGATTTAAGTGTTTCCCAAGGGATCAGTATTTAATTAAGTGTATACTGTAAAATTATAGTACATGTGCCATGGACAGTCTGATTCGATATCTGATTACCAGGAGCTTAGTTATTTATTTCCGAGTTGAGACCAACTAGCGCAGAATAACTAACGTGGGTGATTGTTTGAAATTAAAATGCATGCATGTTTTCACTACAAGCCACGTGGTTGTCTGGCTTAAACATCTGCTATGGATCTGCTTGCGATACCATGGTGAAGATCAGAGACAGCCTCAAAATGCTGTCTTGATGGGCGTTTGCCTCCGTTGATCCTGCGTAAGGTGTAACAGCAAGCTGAATGGTATAAACCCTCAATATAAGAGTTTCCCATTGAAAAATAGTAATAATAAAAACGTTACGGTGTTTGGGAGAGTGGAAAAAAAGACCGATTTCGACCTGGATGAATTTGTCAATGAATTTGATGCCAGCTTGGTAACAAAACTCAAACAGGATTTCTTATTTGAATAATTGCTTAGCATAATTTATTGTGTCTCTCAATTCAGAGAATCTTATAAAAGTCTGTCGTTTTTGTATCAATTTTTCGAGACACGAATTGTTGACAGCTAAGTGGATACGTTTCAATGCTTGACTTGAAACTTACGATGCGATCAAACGTGTTACGTCCTGAAGGATACATTTCGCAAATTCCCAAAGCGTGCACGAGCAATGTCGCTAAGTAAAAGATGCCGAATGTTTCATTTTAGAAAGGTACTAAGAAGAAATAAATTGTCCGAATCAATCAAACGTTACTTTAAAACAAACCCTCGTAAATTTCTTAGTTCTAACGAGAGAGGATGCTCCTGTATATGTTTGGAGGGAGATAGAGGGTCTGAATAGGGTTGATGTAATCTCAATTATCAGTTAAGTTCTTGGCCATTTCTTAAGTATCATCAGTTAAGATTTCAACAGTTTTTCAGCTATCAGTGAATGTTGCAGATCCCGGATCTCAGCTTTCAATGAAAATGACGCCACTTCTCCTCTGACGGTCCCCAGTTCTGACAGTTCTCAACTGTTAAAACCCATCCAGGGGTAAACTAAATGAGTAAAATAATAGTACAGGGCTGTGGATTTGTTTTGAGTTTAATTATGCGCACCTACTAACAATTCGGGGGTCTGTCTATGTAAATAACATCAAATCAAATCACACCCAAAACAAAGCAGGCACACGTAGCTAGTGTAAATTAACTCAGCTCCTCAGTTACTTAGTTCCCGGCTGAGGGTTCCTTCCTATCGCTGCTAAGACGGAGTCTCTGGTGACTACAAGACTGCGTGATGTCGAGTGACTGTTGCATGCATCTGTTTTGTGCCTTTGACAACATGTTACGGTCCACTAACTTTTTGTTAATTATAGCTCAGGGGCAAATGTAAACAAGCGAGATGCAAGGTAATATTGAGTGTTTTCCGAGTATGGAAGTCCAAAAACAAATGAATTACCCAGATTCACTGTCACATATTTCAACACCTTTTTGAGTTGGCAGTAAAACACCGAGGAAGTATAAAGCAAGAGCTTGTATCGACGTTTTTAACTCTTGAGCTTTGTCGCGCAGTCTGAATGGCGTGCATAAAAGTCTGAGAACTAGTTGTTCTCTTACTTTTCTGAACCTGTAACATACGCAAAGAGCTCAGCCTTTGGAAATTTCAGGAAATAATAAACGAAAGATAAATATTTTAACACTGTTACTGACCTAATAAAATTTACATATCGAGTAGCTTGCGGGTTTGAGTAGCAAAAGTTCTGCTTACCTGTCAAAATTCAAGTCATAAAACCTGCACTGAAAGCCACACCAAAGGCAAAGCAGGCATGCAACTCAGTTGACAGGACGATGGATCATAACTGCTAAGATGTTATATCTACAAATGCAGCGATCGATGGAAATTTCCCATTGCTAGCCAGAAGACTTATGCAAATACTGCAATCCAATTAGCGGCAAGAGTACAATATCTTGTCACCGAGTATGCATATGGATTTAAACACTAATTAATTACATTATACTCATTATATCTCTATTATAACTGCATTGAAAAACACCGTTTTCTTTCACAGTCAAGAAGATAAATTTCACTAGCGTTTGGAAAATTGACAATTACCGAACAAAGTTGCACGGCACTACACCACTTTATTGTTTGTGGGTTAAAGGTTCACCGCGCTAACGTATGAAACGTCTTTAACAAAAAACAAAACAAAATAAAACAAAACAAAAAAAATACTGACACAGTATTAGCAATGGTACTCAGACTATTTTAAGTTACGTCGGCGATGATGGTAGTAAAGTGTATGGCCTATGTTACTCTACACATTTTAGTGGATTCTGGAACCTTTTGAACAATTTAGCACGGTTCATATACATAGATGGGATGATCGAGAGTAGTACCAGTATTGGCAGATGCAAAGAGACGACACAATTTTAAGTGAAGCAGTATCGAGAAAAGCGTTGAATATTCTACAATGATATAGCACCTCAGATGATAACATTAAGAGTCATGATGAACACTAAGTTACATATAATTGAATACTTTCACCCAATCAAACGACAACGAAATTGAAGCAGATTAAAAAAAAAAAAAAAGAGATTTACCTTGGGAAAGTTTAACATGAATCCCTTTTCGATCGTTTGGTCGCGTTTACCAAGTCTAATAACTCTTAACTCAAACCTTGCCTGAGCAAGGTCCTGCTGTAGTGTGCATTACTCATATTCAGCTTGCTCAATTAAATGATTAAAACACATTAACGGAAACCCACGAGGCGAAATGGTCTTAGTGTCTAATATTGCAGACAAAAAGCATCCATTTCTGTGACGCGCCGCCTAAAAATATGTACGTACTTGCGCACGGTATGGATAAACCTTGCGAGAAAATAAAAAAACAGTGGCGAAGAGGAACGAGAGGACACTGTGTTGAGCCAGTTTTCATTTCTTGTTTTGTAATTGAGCAATAGTTTTTACGCCATCGGAAGACTATTGCGTGCCACCGGACATATAATCCTATCAACACGCGAGTTTTGAACTCGAAAATTTAACTTTTTTTTATTTTAAGACCTTTCAATAATGGAATAGTGAAGCGAAAATGAATTCAGTTGGCAAAGGTGTTACATGTACGTTGCACTGATCATAAAAAGAAAACAACCAAACTCGCCATATGACCTGGCTAAACCTAATGTAAACAATACGCTACTTAGCGCCCACTATCAATTTGTGAAATAAACTTGCGAAATCCCAACTTTGAGCACACTCCTAAATGTAACTGGACACGTAATATAAATGAACTATTTGGATCAGTCAACAGGTCTTAACGCGGGGACACGAGTTACGTTCTGGTAAACTCAGAAGACAACAACAAGACAGTCATATTATCATAGTTCGGTTTCGGCTTCGATATAGGATTTTATCTATGTGCCATTTGTTTACATGTACACTCAAACAGCTAGAGGAAGTAATTAAAAGCCATGGATAAAAGGAGTAATCATTTTCCTTCACGTAAGCTTTGAACGTGTAGGATAAACGGGAAGTTAAACTTTTGAGGATGGACTATGTCAAGATAAGTTCAGGAAGAAGGAAGCAAGAAGGGAAAACTGTTATTATCTGACGTTAGTAATATTTCAATACTATAACACTCACCAAGGCAACTTTATACAGAGTGGCGTCCAAGTTTAATCTTTACTGACGTATTTTGCTGATTTCCTCTGAGTTTTACCAGTTGAAGTAACTCAAGCCGCCTCTTTTAGAACCGATAAACTGATCCTGATAAGTTAATTTTGTTACGTGTCAGGCTCTGAATTTTGGAATTTCGTCATCCATTCAGATTTCCCATATAGCTCTTGGGCACTGATTAGCGCTTTGTTTACAAAAGGCGTTTTTGGTTAGTTTGTTTCCTTTAGACATTCAAAACAGAAGGGACAGCGATTGAGTTGTAATGTAAACTCATCTCGGATTATTAACTGTCTACGTTTTAAGGATGAGTCTGCCAACTTGGTAACTAAAGGAAATTGCATTGACCTATAACGCAACAAACATATGCATACCGTCTACAAGCGCACACTGTCCCGCACGTTAAGACACATGCAGCTTGCGTATACAAAAAAACTCAGAGTATTTACATAACTTCTTACTCATGGGTCGAATGACGATGCATCGGTTTGCCTGCAGAGCAGGCGGTGTAGTGAGGCAGAGCGAGAGCAAGTCGCGCGCTACGCTTCGCGTCGGCCCGCTAAACCACCTGTTCTGCAGGCTAACTTTGTAGCTTTGAAAACATTAGGTTCCAACTAATCACTTCATCCTTCAAGAGGGTGTTTGACGTACCGCCTTAGTGCTCCGAGGCAATTTGGCAAATGAGACGTTGCGAATTCATAAGATTCTATGGAGGTTTTTTTAGAGTACGGTATTGAGTGAAGAATGATCAGAAACTTTGAATCGGTGTCAGGTTTTTGCGGTTAAAGCCACAATTAATTTAAAAAACTAGAATTTCAGTTTCGAGTATATTCTTGAACTGTGTCGCAAAGCATTTTCGAGTCTGTTAAATTCGTCTACAAAGCGTGCAAAAAAATTGTATGGAGCTAAATTGACCCTCTTAAGCTCTGAATTTTTCTGCCCAAGGAATCTTCCAAGAAAGAAAGTAACTTTGGGGGATCAAGCCCGGGAAGTACAAGTTTGTTTTAATTAGCCTTTTGATGCTGTCTCAAGATGTGTGTCGTGTTTCGTGATCTTCATCGGAGTTAGTGTTTAAGAATGGCTGACTGTTAGGATCGAGAAACGCCGGTCAACGTCCCATTTGACAAATCGCTCATATTTTGCCCAAAGGTACCCTTAGGTGACCTAATTCTAAAAATCATATTTAAAGGTTCCAGCGAATTTTTATTTTTCAGAAATTCGCGAAAATTTGAAAGCGCGGTCAAAGTGCGGGTTTTCGTGTAATAAAATGACCGAAATAAGGTGCGAGGACGAAGCGCTGCTTAAGTCTTAAAATAAACTCAATTGACTTCAAACTTCACACAAATGTGGAACAACCACTCTAATTTATTCCTCGCTTTAAACTAATCTCAGATGTGTTGATATAGTGGTTGTCCGAACCATTTTAAAAACAGCTATGAAGCGTGTGAAAAATAACGGCAAAATATAGGTCATGTTTAACAGCATAAAAATGCATCTGGTACCTCACTTTCCGATTATTTTACTTTACAGCCTTAAAATATCATTATTAAAGATATACCATGCCAAGTTTCATGCTCGAACTCGCAGTATTTCCCTTTGTGAAAAACGAAAATCTATGTCAATGTGTTGGGCGCAAATAACACAATAATTATGCACGAACCAGAGACAAATCAATTTCAATGGCGAAAGTAAAAGGCTATCATTAATTAGAATCCCGTCAATTCACTGCTATGAGTAGAAACATAATGTCCACTGCATAAAAACTGTTTTTAGACGTTTTCGAACCATTGCGCGTTAACTTTGTATAATTTCGTGTCCGCCGTCATGTCTAGTTTGTCATCGCGTGTATTTCCTTAATGTCAACAACACGTGAATGGTTGTCATAACAAACGCAAGAGATTTCCTGGAACCTTAATGTTTTCGATTCACCAAAACGCTTTAAGTTCGTTAAGACACAATGATGGGTCAACATGGAATGCTTTTTAGCATCAAGGACGTTAAAGGATTGTAAATTAATTGAGTTGAAATATCTTGAAGCAAATCAAAATCGCGCCCTTATTCTAATTTGGTAAACAGCCGATCTCCGTTCAAGTTCAAGAAGTCGACAGGTTAATCCGGCAATGTATTACCGGTACAACAACAAAATCAAACCGAGGTCATCAAAAGTGTAAGTTTAAAAGTGTAGTGGCAAGTTCCAAATAAATTTCGCCTATATAAATTGGAAACAAGATGTGAAACGGTCTGACCGGAAACAAATAAACAAAATATTAATACGACTAATTTAACCCGAAAATGTTACAGAAAACATACCTAAAAGCCGTCGATTCTCCTCGATACCACTCCGTATTGCCTTAAAGAGTCCAAGCTTTCTGCTGTAAGAATCAGAGGCCTCATGAATCTGTAGTTATTATATCGGCAACCATGCTGCGTGGCTGATATTCGAGACTCAGTAAAAGTTGTCACACAACCGTACGAGCAGCCCAGTCACGCTTTCACTGCTCTTGCGCAAATGTTCAACATTTCGCAATTTACATAAACCGACTACAAGTTTAAAGTAGTGACAGTAGATTGAAATGTGCTTTTTAAAGCTGTCCTATAGAGGAACAATTATTTCTTGTTTTTGAATGGCTCTTAGTTGTAGCTACAGTCGGGGAGGGGGGGAGAGGGTATTCCCGGAAATTTCGGATATCTGTATGCCGTGGAAGACTCCTTAGACTTCAATTACTTTTAAAATTTTATTGTATATTCTTACTACTTATCTATTTTTAGCTATCACTATTTATTCAGCCATTGTCTTTATTATGTAGGATTATGTATTACGTAGGATTTTATTAATTTATAATTTTAGATAGTGCAGGTCCACATCAGGACTTAGCGTCTTGCCAATTTTGATCTCCAACCTGCTTTATGAAATAAATTATGTATGTATGTATGTATGATTAAGTGGTCTCCAGCTCTTAACGCCAACACTGAAACACTAGATGATTCTCGAAGTATCACAGGGGTCACTAAGCTAAATAATTTGGAGTGTAGCTCCGCTGAGTCAATTAACCGTTGGCGTGCATATTGCATTGACCGTGGACAGGTGGAAAAACAGTTAAACCGGAAAAGCCTGTTGCACATTGTAATTTAGCGTTGTCCAACACGCAGTCGGTCTGGTTGTAATGTTAATCGTATTTGAGAGAATCTCAAGTTTCCTTTCGACACATACTGGGGTGACATACTACTAGATGGGCGTGGCCGGGAGCCACGAGTCAAGTCAGTCAACTCGCCATGCTTAACCGAGAGGAGTGACTGCGACCTTAACATCAGTGCCATTATCAACGGGTGTGACCGAGGAAGCGTCTGCTGAGGTTTCCATAGATGGTAACCATGCACGGTAGGGGTGTATTGATGTCTTCAAGGCCGCTGCATTCGTGTCTTTTATAGGCTGTCTACTTTAGAGAGGCACTTGTCGCTGGAGAAATGTACTCAGTCCCTGGAAAGCTATTCCCTTATGGACTTAGCCAAAATGTGCTACAAACCTTGCTTGGAGCAGGCGTTGGCGCTTAACTCAAAGCCACAATAGGTCACCAGGAAGCCCTCGTTGTTTTGAAAAAGGTTTGGGCTCTCAGGGCAGTCAGTGACAAGCAGCAATCGTCTCTTATGGCAAAATTCCGCGTTGGTCAAACGACAGGCCGAAAGGTTGACGCCGAACTGGTGGCGCGGGAATGCGCAGTGCCCGGAATCCTTATAATATTCGTTCTTTTTCAGGTGCTAGTTTTTCTCTCACCTAAGTGCCGCAATGCGCCAAAGTGATCCTGATGAGATGCATGTTCAGGCATCTGAAGAGGAGAGAAATTTTAGTCACGAAAGGAAGTTGTAGAAATACTCCAGCTCCAGCATCCTTTGGTACAGGACCAGCGAGACTCCTGTGCCTTGGCGATGGAGGGTGACCTAAAGAACCTGAAACTGTGTATCCTACCGCGCGGGTGCGAAGACATGGGACTAGATATACCTCTCTTACTCGTGCGCGGAAAAGTTCGAAACTCGGCGCTTCTGAAGTATTTTACTAACAACTGCACTTGGCGGAAGTATTCTTAGGAACTGCCGGTGTTTGGCTTCTTCGGTATTTAGCAAACACCTCTTGCGGGGGGGTGGGGAGGGGGGAGGATCGTTAAATTTTTGTAGAGAAGGGGGGGGGGGAGTAGAGGAGGAAGACACTTAAGAGGAAAAACCAACGGCCGAATCGTCTCAACCTCGTTCCCAGGGTCTCTCATCTCACCACCCTCCTGGAGCGACCTCAGCATATCAGTTCATTAGAATAACACAGAGGCCTATTAGGGTAAAGCGTAGGGACAATCTGCAGTCCTTCCACTAGTGGCTCACCATCACTCTTCTCGGTTAAGCATAGCAAATTGACTGACTTGACTCGTGGCTCCCGGCCACGCCCATCTAGTAGTATGTCACCCCAGTACGTGTGGAAAGGAAACTTGAGATTCTCTCAAATACGACTAACATTACAACCAGACCGACTGCGTGTTGGACAACGCTAAATTACAATGTGCAACAGGCTTTTCCGGTTTAACTGTTTTTCCACCTGTCCACGGTCAATGCAATATGCGCGCCAACGGTTAATTGACTCAGCGGAGCTACACTCCAAATTATTTAGCTTAGTGACCCCTGTGATACTTCGAGAATCATCTAGTGTTTCAGTGTTGGCGTTAAGAGCTGGAGACCACTTAATCATACATACATACATACATAATTTATTTCATAAAGCAGGTTGGAGATCAAAATTGGCAAGACGCTAAGTCCTGATGTGGACCTGCACTATCTAAAATTATAAATTAATAAAATCCTACGTAATACATAATCCTACATAATAAAGACAATGGCTGAATAAATAGTGATAGCTAAAAATAGATAAGTAGTAAGAATATACAATAAAATTTTAAAAGTAATTGAAGTCTAAGGAGTCTTCCACGGCATACAGATATCCGAAATTTCCGGGAATACCCTCTCCCCCCCTCCCCGACTGTAGCTACAACTAAGAGCCATTCAAAAACAAGAAATAATTGTTCCTCTATAGGACAGCTTTAAAAAGCACATTTCAATCTACTGTCACTACTTTAAACTTGTAGTCGGTTTATGTAAATTGCGAAATGTTGAACATTTGCGCAAGAGCAGTGAAAGCGTGACTGGGCTGCTCGTACGGTTGTGTGACAACTTTTACTGAGTCTCGAATATCAGCCACGCAGCATGGTTGCCGATATAATAACTACAGATTCATGAGGCCTCTGATTCTTACAGCAGAAAGCTTGGACTCTTTAAGGCAATACGGAGTGGTATCGAGGAGAATCGACGGCTTTTAGGTATGTTTTCTGTAACATTTTCGGGTTAAATTAGTCGTATTAATATTTTGTTTATTTGTTTCCGGTCAGACCGTTTCACATCTTGTTTCCAATTTATATAGGCGAAATTTATTTGGAACTTGCCACTACACTTTTAAACTTACACTTTTGATGACCTCGGTTTGATTTTGTTGTTGTACCGGTAATACATTGCCGGATTAACCTGTCGACTTCTTGAACTTGAACGGAGATCGGCTGTTTACCAAATTAGAATAAGGGCGCGATTTTGATTTGCTTCAAGATATTTCAACTCAATTAATTTACAATCCTTTAACGTCCTTGATGCTAAAAAGCATTCCATGTTGACCCATCATTGTGTCTTAACGAACTTAAAGCGTTTTGGTGAATCGAAAACATTAAGGTTCCAGGAAATCTCTTGCGTTTGTTATGACAACCATTCACGTGTTGTTGACATTAAGGAAATACACGCGATGACAAACTAGACATGACGGCGGACACGAAATTATACAAAGTTAACGCGCAATGGTTCGAAAACGTCTAAAAACAGTTTTTATGCAGTGGACATTATGTTTCTACTCATAGCAGTGAATTGACGGGATTCTAATTAATGATAGCCTTTTACTTTCGCCATTGAAATTGATTTGTCTCTGGTTCGTGCATAATTATTGTGTTATTTGCGCCCAACACATTGACATAGATTTTCGTTTTTCACAAAGGGAAATACTGCGAGTTCGAGCATGAAACTTGGCATGGTATATCTTTAATAATGATATTTTAAGGCTGTAAAGTAAAATAATCGGAAAGTGAGGTACCAGATGCATTTTTATGCTGTTAAACATGACCTATATTTTGCCGTTATTTTTCACACGCTTCATAGCTGTTTTTAAAATGGTTCGGACAACCACTATATCAACACATCTGAGATTAGTTTAAAGCGAGGAATAAATTAGAGTGGTTGTTCCACATTTGTGTGAAGTTTGAAGTCAATTGAGTTTATTTTAAGACTTAAGCAGCGCTTCGTCCTCGCACCTTATTTCGGTCATTTTATTACACGAAAACCCGCACTTTGACCGTGCTTTCAAATTTTCGCGAATTTCTGAAAAATAAAAATTCGCTGGAACCTTTAAATATGATTTTTAGAATTAGGTCACCTAAGGGTACCTTTGGGCAAAATATGAGCGATTTGTCAAATGGGACGTTGACCGGCGTTTCTCGATCCTAACAGTCAGCCATTCTTAACTTGACCTCTGCCAAGTGAAAACGTACATACCGGTTTATTTCACGGCTGGTGAATATTAAGACAAGAAGATCTGTTAGATCTTATAACCGCGCTTTTAAAATTTAACTGTTTTCTTAGTACTACAGTCGCAACGCAGTGCATATTCCAAAGCAATCTTTGATGATTCATTGATTACTGTAGACATCACAGCACTTGATCAACATAAACTCTATTATCGCACCATCAGTCCTAGCCGTTGTGACATCTCCGATGACGTAATAGTCTTAATCTGGAAGTTTCTTCGGGATATGTATCGGCATGAAGATACGAACACTATTACAAACCGCTTTCTTTCTTTAAAGTCACGATTAAATTTAATTGTTTTTTTCCCTTGAGTTAAGGGTTAGCAAAGAAGTCACACGAGTCACATAATTCAAGAATTGCGTTATCTACGGCTATCTTTAGTACGGTGGTTATTTCCCTATCAATGACGTAATCTTTGCACGTTCTGACACGTTCTTTGCTTGGCTTCCAAACATTTAATTTTCTTTCCGATCTATGAACTCGCTGCGATGAAACAGTCAAAGGATTTACTTCATTTGCCTAAAACCGCAAGAAATACTCGCAAAATTACAAATAGATTAATCACCGTCGCTTCTGCCGAAATAAACTTGCAAAGTAAACACGATCTTATTTGTCACGTAGCGAAAGTGAAAGCTGCAACGTCAGCGCATTCCATGGCTGACGTAATACCTTTTTTCAGCGTATTTATTATTCCCTTTAAATCCAACGCTTTGAGAAAGCGAAAAGAAAATATATTTTACCCACAAAAAAGAAAACAATATCCGTAAAATTGTTCGTGTGTTTATGTTTTAACAGCTTCTGGCGGAAAAACATCACACGTTGCGTAACTCAAAGTTTGGCCGAGCGGAGGTCTGCGTCTGGTCACCGACAAAAAAAGTACAACAAGAAGATCTGTTAGATCTTATAACCGCGCTTTTAAAATTTAACTGTTCGCTTAGCACTACCGTCGGAACGCAGTGCACATTCCAAAGCAGTCATTGATGATTCTTTTCTTACTGTAGACATCACATCACTTGATCAACACAAACTGTATTATTGCACCATCAGTGGTAGCCGTTGACAAATCTCCGATGACTTAATGGTCTTAATCTAGAACTTTCTTCGGGATATGTATGGGCATGAACGATATCAACGACACAATAATAACACTATTAACAACAGCTTTCTTTCTTAAAAGTCATGATTAAATTTAATTGGTGTTTTCCACGAGTAAAGGGCTAGCAAAGTAGTCACACAGGTCATAAAAAAACCCTATCCCGACCGATGTATCGATTTTGGTCACTCCAGTGACCACAGATTGAAAACGTGACAGAAAATTGGCGTTACTTTTGATTCTAACCAAATTTGTCGTATCCCCCCCCTCGGGAGAATTTTGTTAAGTTAGCTAATTTAGTATGCAAGCCACCGTAATGGCGGTCGCCGCCGGCGAAATGTTTATTTGCTCAAAATTGGGGCAAAATCTTTCGGAGATGGAAATCAGGACATTTGTAAGGATACAGAAAGTAATTTGGGACCGGTTGCTGGCTTCTAAGGCTGAATTTATCCAGAAGTAAGCTGTATTTTCGTTTTCGTGTCGAAAGCCACGCGATGAAATATTATCGGCTTGTTCTGCTGTCTTGTTCTGTTTTTTCTCTTTGTCGTTTTTGTAGCCCGCCGAGGCCAGTCTTTCGTCTAAATCAGTTGAAAAAGGTTCGAAAAAGATGTTCCCATTCAAGTTTAAACTCTCAGGCGATAATTGTGGAGTTTTTTGGCCGAAACGTCGGCTTTGTTATGTTCGTGTTTTTCGGTTGCTATGGGCGACCGTTGCTTCCTTTCTTAGGACAAGTCTGGGAAGTGAGGTCACAAAAAAATTCTAATTAATTCTGGTTTTGTTCGATTTCGCTGAAATTTTAACACGATAAAGCTGGATTGTTAAGGAATAGATTTACCGCCTGCCGATGTGTGGTAGCTATTAACGCTGAAGTGTTATATCGCTTCGAAGTCAGGGTTTTGAAGAGATTTTTTTGCAACATGTGGGTTCGGCGTGATTTTGTAATCTGAGGTTTCGGTTGACCCCGAAGGAAAAAATATCCGGAAAAGGTCATTTCATCGACGATTCAAAGGAATATAAATATGTATATGTTCCGAGCTAAATTTCTGGTGAAAAAATATAATTTTTGACGAGCGCTGGGTTCTTAATTTATTCCCGCGAAAGATGAAATTTATTGTTTCAACAGCTTTTGGCGAGTAAACATCACAGGTTGCGTGACTCAAAATTTGGCCGAGTGGAAGCTTGGGTCTGCTCGCACCGAAGTCGAAAAAAAACAAGAAGATCTGTTAGATCTTATAACCGCGCTTTTAAAATTTAACTGTTTGCTTAGCACTACCGTCGGAACGGAGTGCACATTCCAAAGTAGTCATTGATGATTCTTTTCTTACTGTAGACATCACATCACTTGATCAACACAAACTGTATTATTGCACCATCAGTGGTAGCCATTGACAAATCTCCGATGACCTAATGGTCTTAATCTTTGTAGAACTTTCTTCGGGATATGTATGGGCATGAACGATATAAATGACACGATAACACTATTAACAACAGCTTTCTTTCTTAAAAGTCATGATTAAATTTAATTGGTGTTTTCCACGAGCAAAGGGCTAGTAAAGTAGTCACACAAGTCATATAATTTAATAATAAAACTCTATCCCGACCGATGTATCGATTTTGGTCACTCCAGTGACCACAGATTGAAAACGTGACAGAAAATTGGCGTTACTTTCGATTCTCACCAAATTTGGACAGTGGGATGATCTCATCATTAGCCAATTATAGGCCATCTTTCAGCTCTTTTCGTCATATCCCCCCACGGGGGAATTTTGTCAAGTTAGCTAATTTAGTATGCAAGCCAACGTAATGGCGGTCACCGTCGACGAAATGTTTATTTGCTCAAAATTGGGGCAAAATCTTTCGGAGATGGAAATCAAGACATTTGTAAGGATACAGAAAGTAATTTGGGGCCGGTTGCTGGCTTCTAAGGCTGAATTTATCCAGAAGTAAGCTGTATTTTCGTTTTCGTGCCGAAAGCCATGCGATGAAATATTATCGGCTTGTTCTCCTGTCTTGTTCTGTTTTTCTCTTGGTCTTTTTTGTAGCCCGTCGAGGCCAGTCTTTCGTCTAAATCAGTTGAAAAAAGCTCGAAAAAGATGTTCCCATTCAAATTTAAGCTCTCAGGCGATAATTCTGGAGATTTTTGGCCGAAACGTTCGGCTTTGTTATGTTCGTGTTTTTCGGTTGCTATGGGCGACCGTGGCTTCCTTTGTTAGGTCAAGTCTGGGGAGTGAGGTCACAAAAAAATTCTAATTAATTCTGGTTTTGTTCGATTTCGCTGAAATTTTAACACGATAAAACTGGATTGTTAACGAATAGATTTACCGCCTGCCGATGTGTGGTAGCTATTAACGCTGAAGTGTTATATCGCTTCGAAGTCAGGGTTTTGAAGAGATTTTTTTGCAACATGTGGGTTCGGCGTGATTTTGTAATCTGAGGTTTCGGTTGACCCCGAAGGAAAAAATATCCGGAAAAGGTCATTTCATCGACGATTCAAAGGAATATAAATATGTATATGTTCCGAGCTAAATTTCTGGTGAAAAAATATAATTTTTGCCGAACGCTGGGTTTTTAATTTTTTCCCGCGAAAGTCAGTATCGGAGATTTATTAATGTTTCAACAGCTTTTGGCGAGTAAACATCACAGGTTGCGTGACTCAAAATTTGGCCGAGTGGAAGCTTGGGTCTGCTCGCACAGAAGTCGAAAAAAAAAAAACCACGGGTAAACCATGAACCGCGCTCGGCCCATGGCCGCGCGGTTAAAAAAAAAAAATAAACCACGGGTAAACCTAGAACCGCGCTCGGCCCATGGCCGCGCGGTTAAAAATAACAAGAATTCACTGCAACAAAAAGTGCATCCAATTCTAAGTTTCCAGCTTATACGATCATACGATCACAAAACCTCCAAAACCACTACCAGCCATGTTGAAACAAATGAAAACATGCGTTATCATCTTGTTTGAAACAAGTCTTGGCCATCTACATTCAAACCCGCTTGCAAACCCTTCTAAAAACGTGGACGACTTACACAGGAATCTTCCACTGATCAGGGATGAAAAGGATCTTTACAACAGAAATTCAGGAGTACTACCCGCTGTCACCAAACTGACAGGAGGTAACAGGCCCTAACAAGCAAACAACGGCAGCCAAACTCTTCGTGACCCGGTCAAACGCCCCTTGTAAAGTGTGATAATTGGTGCCCCACGAACAATTTGAAAAACAAGGATTGCGAAATTCGACAATCGAAGACACTTCTAGCTTGACGTGTGATAGAAATGGTTTATCAGAATCAGTCTATATGAATTAATGCCGGAGTTTAAAACTCAAAAGAAACCAGGGAGTGACTTACTTAGGGTTTCTATATTTTATCACGCGCTAAAGGGCGTGCATACGAAGTGTGAAAAACAACAATCACCAACCTTAGGGCACGTTTTGATAACGCAGGAAAAAATTAAGTTAAATTAAGTTGTTCCTTTGAGGATTGGAGTCTATCTGAGAAAGGTACATTACTAGAGAAGAAAGCAAAAAAAAAAAAAAAACAGCAGCTAGTGTAAATATAATCTGTTTGTTTCTGTAAATGCTGAAACGTTAAGCTGACAAATGGGCTTCCGGTCTAATGACAACTCGCTAATGGCTGATGCATATGTCTTTTTGTGGTTCAGAGATGTTTCGTTCCTTACAAGAAAAAAATGTATGTCTGAAAATGTTTTAGCCCTTGAAAGCTGGAATATATAAAAGAAATAAACTAACTAAACACCTACTGTGAAACCCCAGGATGCAGGTTAACGGTTTAACGGTTTAACTGTTTTTTTTTTTTTTTAATTAGTGCTCAGGAACAATTTGGTATAAAATAAAAGCTTGAAGATGGATGTTTGTGAGTTCCAGTGCTAAGTAGAAATGAATAATCAGAAACAATCCATCAGTGCCAACCTCTTATGAGTCTGCGGTAACACTCAACAGAAGTATATAAAGATACTGCTATCACATTTTGGCGAATTTTGGGGCTTTCGTAAGTAAAAGAGAATACGTGAGAGCTATTTACTAAACACTAATACTTGAAAGAAATTCCCTTAATCTTCATTGCAATCCAAATTTGCCAGAATGAGAGGACCTTGAAACACCCTTCACCGAGGGGATCAGTCATAAACGAGAAATTTTGAGAGATTATAACTCGAGTCAAAATTAAAGTAAAATATGTTGATGCTACTCGATGCAAAGCAGTAAACTTTACATATCCAATAGCCTGCAGGGTTTGAGTAGCAAAGTTATTTTGTTGAAAGCTCTGCTTAGTCTACGTTCAGGACTAAATTTGTAAACTATGAATGTATCATGCAAATATCAATGAACCCATACAAAAACACTAGACTCAAAACACACCAGGCATACATGCAATTTGTACAAATTAAAGAAACTGTTCGATGGCATAATTGCCGATGCAACCGTTTCGAATTATATGGACTTTTCTCAGCGTAATCCATGTTGCAAGTAGAATGTAAAAATGTCAAAAAAGAAACACAATCCGCTCTCCAGAGTCTAACAGCTGGCATTTCGACAACACATTTTACATTATATATTTACTTCATCGGCTTTTAAGCTTTAACTATTTGTAAACACAATGACAGCTCTCTCTCCAATACCACAACTACGCTTATACTGATAATGCCTATTTGCAAATTTTTAATTTAGTTCTAGTTCTTCGACAATTTCGCTATAGGATGACATTGTCTTTCACTTTCCCAGTGTGACCAAAAGCCACCTGGGATATTATTCAATAATAGGAATTCTGGTCAGACTGAGTTTATGTTAATTTCTTTACAATCTGTTTGAGATCTCAATAATGCTTAATTTAAAATACACCGCATTCTATCGTAATCGATAAAATATATTTCATGCGCTTTAGAAATACCGACAAGCACAGGAAAAGTTCTTTACGCACCGCCATGTACCACATACACACGTACAGGTTAAAATTTAACAGATCTGTCACCAAAGTGAGCCCACCGAACGAACAATATCAGCCATGGTTACTCAAAATAGATCAAAATTATTTGAGTTGCCCTAGTGAAGATGGAAAATAAAGTTATCGCATTTGTTACTAAAGAAGTCTTAGTTAGTTTAGGAACGTAAAAAAACCTACGTTGACGACTTGACCTACAAACGAACGACTTTAGTAATTTTTCGACCCGGTTGAATATAACACGATCGACTGATCGGGGAAAAATGCCAGATACTATTGAAAACAATATCGCGACACATTCTAAAACGTGATAAAGGAAAAGAACTGTCAAAGGAAAGCACTGCAAATTTTGCCATGCTGTAGGACCTAAATTAAGATAGTACTGTTTCTTGGAGCGCGATGTTTTGAAAGCCCTGTCACAAGAGTGAATATTTGCGTCTTGACAAATAAACAACCACGAAAGTACGATTCAATGATTACCTTGCGCCGCTTTATAGCGAATGTCAATCCCAGTTCGTCTAGTGGAGTTCAACAAGACTGATAACCTTCATAAAATCAAACGTCAAAGCGATGGTTTGCTTCAGAGAGTGTGACTGATATCCAACATTGCTTACTGCAATTGTGAAATATTTACGTAAAACCCGGGAGGCATAATGGTGTTATTAGTATCAGATGTCACGAACATTCGAGCGTTTCCGTGACTAGTAACTCTTTAACCCGGATATCAAGTTTTGCTCGTAAAAATTGCCTAATTCGGCGAGGCCGTTGCTTTTCGGTTCTATCAAATGCTAATTTTATTTACTCTGAAAAAGCCGGATATCCATGAGAGTGCTTTTTAGACTCTTTATATTGGCAGATCTGAGATTTTGAGTATTTTGTCTATAAAAATGTCACTTATGACAGGTCGTAACATGTTCCTTTTTTGTTGTTGGAATTTTAATAGGTTTTTCTTGCAAATCCTTTATTGTTATCATTTTCTGTGGTATTTATTACTTTGCTTGCTTTCGATTTATGAGAGGATATAGTATAACTGCCAAGCCCGTTTTTCTTTTACATTTTCACTGCTACTATAAACCCGCTTACACCCCCGACGAGGCTTGTGCGTGGTTAATTAAAATTTAGATTATATTTCAAGTTTGTGGTTATGATAATTTTTAGATACTGTGCTGTCTCAGTCTAAACTGACGTTCTCCAATTTCGCTTGGCATTGCTGTCTTAGTAAACTTTCTTTGACATTACATGAACGAGGTAAATTTATTTGGGCTTGATGCCCAAGTAGTGAACGCATCATCAATAGCGTGACTGTTTGTTCACTGCAACTGTGTTACCTCATTGTCAATACAGTGTGATCCCAGCGTGACATTTCACGACAGACATAGAACACCTGCCCGGGCACATGCCATATTTGTCGGCTGTTGCCTAACTTTTTAAAATTTAATTTAGGTATTTTTTTTCTTATAATGATAACAGTAAGAATAAAACTGTGAAAATCTATTTCAAATAATTAGCTACTTCAATATCACACGATCTTATGTGCACTTAAATAGTGCTGAGAAGATTGAAGTCACTCTGATTTTAAACGATGTCACTCTGACTTTAAAAGATGTCGCATTGACAATGAACAGTTTCTTTGGTTTTTGGAAAATGACGTCACACTCCTAGGGCTAGGTCTCCTATGTCGGGAGGGAGGGGTGAAGAAGGGATTCTCGTCGTCTTGCTTATGAGAGAAAAATCAGCGGGCTTTGGTCTTGAGGGCAGAGTGCCGATGTTTTATGGTAAATATCTTTTACGATTGAATCTCAAGAAATAAGTTGATTTTTAAAAAGATCTCACGTAAAATCTTTGACAGTTCTTCACAGATGAAAGCAGCATTCTTTTAAGTCAGTTAGCTCTTATTTGAGTCACGCGGAGATTAGTCTCCTTAAATGGTTTAAGTTAGTGCAATTTTTCTGGTGAGCATCCTAGTCCTTTTCACATGAGATGGGAATTTTCCCCCTCTCTATGGAGCACGGGGAGGCGCGGTGCCCTCATGGCTAGTGCGCTCGTCTCCAGATCGAGCGGTCGTAGTTCGAGCCCTGGCCAGGGAAACTGCGTTGTGTTCTTGGGCAAGACACTTTACCCTCATAGTGCCTCTCTCCACCCGGGTGTATACATGGGTATTGGCAAATTTAATCCTAGGGGTAACCCTGTAATGGACTAACGTCCCATCCAGAGGGGACGGTAGAAACACTCCTAGTCGCTTCATGATACGGAAACCGGGATAAACTCCGACCTGATGGGCCACTTGTTTCGTGAGTGATGCAGACTTTACCTTTTTACCTTAACCTAAGGAGCACAGACCAATTTTGATCATCAAAAGTTACCCCTATGAACATGCTACATGTCGAAAAACCAATAAAAAATAGCAATACAAAGACATACACGCAGCGTGAAAATGATTCAGTTCTCGCTACGATAACTTGTGGTCGAGTAAATCATTCAAAAATTGAGGGGGGCGGGGGGGGGGATATTTAATACTCTTCTAGTTACCAATCATCAAGTGATTTGCTTGATAAATCAAACGATAGTATGCATAGCTATTGTTTTATAACTGACACATAAACGTTGTGTGAAAAAACATATAAATTATATTAAAAGGAACAAAACTGAACTGTCGGTGTCGTTTATTTTTATAATGTGGCATTCCTTATCAAACTCCTCTGAGACGTTTTCCGTTCAGTAAAGAAAATATGTTTTATTTCAACATCAATCACTGCCTCATTTAAAGAAACGTACGATGTGGTATTTTCAGTAGGCTTTGGCGAGCGGCAGAAAGAGTCCAAGCAGATCGTATTATGAAGAAATAATAAAGAAACTTTATAACTTCCCTCAATATCTGAACTTGTATCTTGGTGTGGCAACTTAGGTTTCGCTAACGTTCCTACTCAAGCCAAAGCTCTCCCATCTTGATTTTGCGTTGACACGACTTTCTTGTACGTTCCTACCTTATTTTATCGTGATAAAACTGCCAAAACGCGGAATAAAGTTACAATGCAACCACACAAACCAAGGCCGGCCGGCAAAATTTTCGACAAATTTGACGAATACAAATTATAGAGGTTAACAATAGCTTTCCAACAGATTATCGATGTAATCAAGCTGTACGTTAAAAAGGCAACAGATTTGTGATCATTTTGACTAACAACTTTTTTAAATCTTTTAAAATGCCAGTGGTCAATTTGCAAATATTTTTTTTTGAGTGGCCTTGCTCGGAGTAGTCGCAGTGTAAACGACAGTGAAGACAACACAAAGCTAATCTGCCCAAATAAATACAGTCGAACCTCTAGAACGGCCGCCTTGGGGACCTAGGAAAGTGGCCGTTGTAGAGGGGAGGCCGTTATGGGGAGGTAAGGGTGTAATATAAAACCTGTTTTTGTTTTCGGGGATTTAACATTTTGTTTCACAAAGATGCTTATTTTAGTATATTTAGTATACATAATAAAAACAGAAAAGTAACAGAAACAGAGACCAACGGCGCACGGTATGGAAAAAAAAAATGCGTTTGGCTGTTGCCGAGTTATTTTGTTAGTTGGGACGAGTTCTAGTGGCCGTTGCCGTGGTGGAGAGGTGGCCCTTGTAGGGAAGTTAAAATAAGAACGAATGCATGGACTGCTCGCCGGGAATAAAGAAAAGTGGCCTTTCTAGAGAGGTGGCTGTTAGTGGAGGTCCGACTGTATAAGAGTAACAAGAATGCTACATGCAGCTAAATTAGGCGCAGTTAAAAATATTTACATTCATTTAATCGTTTTAACAAGTTACGTGTATATACAGCTTAGAACCCGGGCGTTCTCTTCCCTTGCTCGATTTGGCGTCAAAAGGTCTTGACGCCACCGAATGACATACAGCGGACACGCGTTCTCTGGCGACACACAATCCGTACCAGGCCGGAGAAGGGGATGGGGTGGTAGAGAACACTTAGGAATTGGGTTAATATGTATTTCATATAATACCTTTAAAGTGTATAATGTTGTAAGATAATCTACTACTAAAGTAAGTATTGAATTTCTTTCCTCCTTTCTTTACATTGAAAGGAAATATATATCCCTTCAATGCACTCTGTCCAGCTGGTTAGATGATTTCCGGCATGCCTGTGTGCTGATCAGGCAGCACTGTAATCGTCTTACGGAAGAAAGCTAGATTTTTCTCTTATCTAGATTTTTGCGCCACGCTTTTAGCCCTGACCTCGACTTCAAAATGCTTTCAAAAACTTCTAACTCATTCACAAATTATTTCCCATAATTTGTTGACGTTCATAGCTGACGGCGCACCTCCCAACTACGGGCACCGTTGCAAGGGTCAAAAGAAGCGTTGGCGAATTAATATTGTAGTCGCAGTTCTGGCGATCATGACTTACTTTTTCCTAAGTGCGTTAACTGATTATGACATGATTGTAAATTAATTTGACAAGTTTTCACTCAAAGTGGCTCAAAACAGAAATATTTCCGCGAGACGCCGGGGCTCTAGTGCGTACTTCTGCGCGAGGCATCACGGGACCGCCCGAGGGGTCGCGAGATAGCGCGCGAGATTTTCAGTTTGCAAAAATCAAAACAAACATGGCGGCGCGAGACCAACTTCGCAAAACTTTGTTTTCGCCATGTTTAGTAAGGTGTTTGAGTTATCAGTTATTTCTACCTTCGAGAACGTCCATCCTTCAGGCAATTTCAAAGGAAAAAACAACCTTTTAAACCACTGTGCGGGAACGTAAACGAAAATTGCGATGTTGATGTTGCAATCGAGCGTGCCGGACATCAATCTAAAAGACAGCAGGAAAAAAACTAAAATTTCTTATCCACGAAGCTAAAATCTCAAAAACTGATCTGGTGACCCTACTTTTTAATGCCAAAAACATATCCTACAGCAAAAGCGGAACACATGTGCGAAATTGTAAAAAAAATGTGGAGTGGAATTCCTCCAACTTGGAAATTTCCAATTGTTAATTTAAGCTAAATCTACAGCACATAATTTTCATGTTTCTTCTTTTGCGGCTAATAAAAATATTTTTAGAAAAAGAACAAGGCCGGGGTCAAGGGCTTAGTTTTTAAGTTAGATGCAATTGATGGTAAAAAGTGGGTCAAGTTTGTTGCTATGCAACAGAACAGAGCAACCTTAACTTATGACCTAAACACAATAAAAGGTAAAGTGGAGAGTTACCTTAAAAAGTAGCACAGTCATTCAGAACAGTACAGTTCCAAGCCTGAAAAATCGCACCTAGTTCAGTCTAAAAAACAGAAACAGAAAACTGTTTTAAGCCACCTTAAGAAAGATGATCTAACTTATCTGTTCTAATGTCTCAGCTTAAGGTCGAGGACTAGGCATTAGGCATTACTTTTAATTTGCTAACATTGCCGTGATAGCTGACTTGCAATCCGCAAGAGTATTTCTTTCTGCTGCATTCTTTGCCCAGCATCTATGTATGAGCTCAGACCATAACACTGACGTCTGAGTAGTAACACCTGTAATTTCGGGGCGGTGGCCTTCTTCCACGTTCGCCAGAAGCACCTCCAAGTCCCGACCCTTCATTTCGAAGAAGGCTTCCTTTCCGTACCACATCTCCCACAGCATTATCCCGAGGCTATAAATTTCCGACGAGGTGTTGTACGCTCTGTTACGAACGGCCTCTGAAGGAAGGTGGAGAAACGCATCACATTTCGATCCAGGCTCGATGGTCAATTGTTTGGTCAAACAGATGTTGCTTAGTTTGACATTTCGGATGTTACAACTGTCCAGCTGTAGCGAGAAACAGAAAAACATTGTAAATGCTCACAAGGAATTCAAACTGAGTTGTAGTAATGTACATCGGTAAACTAGCCTAATTATTAACCTGAATTGCTAAGAAATTTACTTCGCAGTACTTATCTGCTACATGTTTCAAGACTCTCGATGAAGTTGTTTGAGTCCTGGTTGGATGTTAATTACAAAATGAGAAGTTTTTTTTTTTTTTCTGTTCTGTCTGGTTACTAGTCCTAATACTCTACCCACTAGGCGACTCGTGGAAGCTAAGGCCATTAAAATGTTTGATTTTTATATTATATTTACAACG
>NC_138151.1:5295200-5375200 GCF_964199315.1 Orbicella franksi
GTTGCAACTTTCTCCAGGTATTTCTGAGACACCTTTTGAACAAACTCAGAACGATCTTTCTTATATTTATTCTTCTTCTTGGCCTCGTGGAATTGGTCAACAATGGACTTGATTCCCACCACAGGAAGAACAAGTAATGTTACTGGCACAGCCAACGCAACCCCAACAAGTGTGGCCGGAATGAGGAAAGGCATCATGATTCCAAGGGCAATTTTGCTTTCAAGTGGCATCGAAAAGTTGGAGATATTACTCAGAAATTGTTCTTCTATACTCTCTTTTGTCGGTTTGGTTTCAGGTGTAGCTCCTATTTTTGAGACATCGACTTCCACGTCGCGAAGCTCGTTCTCAAGGTAATTGTACTTCCTTAGAAAAAAAGTGACCACTGATTTGCGAGCCTTTGCAAAGTGCTGCTGCTCTCCCTCCCATTCTTCAATCAGTGTCTGCAGTCTGGTCTGGATGAGCTTCATGATTGCTGATTCAGTAACTTCCCATGATCCCTCGACATCTGGAAGTTCGTCTGAGCTCCATCTGCAAAAACTTTCAATCACGTCATCTCTTTTCAAGTAGTTGATCAAAACTGCAATGGCCTGGGCAGTCTCACGGACAAGACACCTTTTAAGGTCCTCTTTTGACGATTCCTGTTCGGCTTGAAGCTTCCTCAGTCTTTCTATCACGTGGGTTAATCTCTGCGTTGCAGCCTCATGGTCGGAGTTGACATTGTCTAAGAAGGACTTCATCATCCAAATGATTCGATAAAGCAACTGATCGAGCCACCTATAATCAAAAGAAACATTTCAAGCAGTAGTAAATTTGACTGGCTTAGGCTACGCAAACTCTATTCCTAATCACTAGTGCATAATCATAAACATGGCGCTGTTAAGAGGAATCTTGCAAAAAAACGTTGCGTGTTTCGGGAAGGGAAGGACTATTAGAAAAGTGATGGGGGTGAGGGTAACTGAAAAAAAATGAAAAGAAGAAATGAAGGAAAAAAATTCCTGCAGAGTGAATTGCAATGTCGGCCTTAAAAATTGTACTCGCCTGAAGGGCACCAATTGGCAGTCCCTTTATTATGCAGTTCTAATTTCTTGGTCCTGGTGTAATCACCGTTCACCTGGGTTTCTCTACAATTAGGAAAACGGCCATTTTTTCCTTTCAACGCTGATACATTTTGTGCGCAGCAACCGCATCATGCACACTGCTAGCCAAACATCCTTGCAGAGAATCCCTGGCGGATAACCATAGTTCAAAAGTGATTAAAAAAACATCTGCTATAAACAGCCATCCTGCTTGCAAGCAAGGTGATGACAAAGGTGGGGTTCCAATCACGCATCACGCTGAATTTTTCTATTAAATCACGCATCACGCGTCAGTACAAAGTAAAAAAAAAACGGTATCCGTTTGAACGGCTCAACGCACGGCAAGTGAACGGATAATATGAATAGCGATAGTCAATCATGTTACTTGTTCATAGATATCTTAGACTACTTGGTTCTACATGAGTTGATAACCTCTGAATATAATGACTAATGACTCTAGAAACGATTTAATGAAATGCAAACTGCGTAGGTATACAAAAAGTTTGCAGGATTAATGAGATGTATGCTGCGTAGGTATATTTGGGGATTAATGAAATGTAGACTGTGCAGGTATATGTGGAAGATTATTGAGGTATAAGATGTGTAGGTATATGTAGTGGGATTAATGAAATGCATGGTGTGCAGGTATATGTAGGGAATGGTTACTTCAAACCTTCGCGGGAGTCCTCCAGAAAAAAATTCATACGCGCGCTGTTTTCAAGGAACCCCCACAAACTACATATCAACATAAAGGTTATAGAATGTAGAATTCGATAAAATTATGTTTTGTTTTGGATTTTGCTTTCCAAAGGTGGCAGAGGCCGTCAACTCCAAAATGGCCGACTGACGTTCCAGCGAATTAATCGGGTATCAAATGCGATCGTTCATGCAAAATAACTGTGCAGTGTTAATCACAAAGCCTCAATCTCCAAAAACGTGTCAGCATTTTCTTTTATTCTATTGGTTATCTTTTTATAGATCTGTCAAGTTCGACTATCGAAAAATTCGCGTAACCTGTTACGTTAGAGGCCGCCACGAGGAAAGTATTTGAAATAAAGGAATTCGCCGACACGCTTTTGTTCCATATCTATCAGTGAATGTTGTGACCAAATTTCATGGAAAACCGTCAAATCTGCATACCCTATTAATTCATTTAAAGAGAAGGGATTCTCTCGAAAAACGAGTGTGAGTATTCGCCTTCTAAAGATTTATAAACATATCACGCCTTCACGGAGGAATGTGTCAACTTGAAAGCCGCGAGCCAATGAAATAACAGAACCTCTAACTTGTGCTTCGCGGACATTAATTTTCTTGACCAAAAAAAAATCGACCAATATAGCCTCGCGAAGGTCTGAAGTAACCTTAATGAGATGTAGGCTGTGTGGGTAAATGTGAGGAATTAATGAGATGTAAGCTCTGTAGGTATATGTGAGGGATTAATCAGATGTAGGCTATGTAGGCATACGTGGGGGACTAATGAGATGTAAGCTGTGTATGTATATGTGGGGGATTGATGAGATGTAGGCTGTGTATGTATATGTAGGGATTGATGAGATGCAGGATGTTTAGGTATATGTAGGGGATTAATGAGATGTAAGATTTGTAGGTATATGTGGGGAATTAATGAGATGAATGCTGTCTAGGCATATGAAGGGGATCAATGAGACGTAGGCGGTGTAGGTATATGTGGGGGATTAATGAGATGTAGGCTGTGCGGGTATATGTAGGGGATTAATGAGATGTAGGATGTGTAGGTACATGTAGGGGATTAATGAGATGTAGGATGTGTAGGGATATGTCGGGGATTAATGGGATGTAGGCTGTGTAGGTATATGTGGGGGATTAATAAGATGTAGGCGGTGTAGGTATATGTGTGGAATTAATGAGGGGATATTGGGGGGGGGGGAGTGGTTGAGGAAGAATACTTGATTATATATCAAGGAAGTATTGTTTTAAGAGAGATTAAGAGAGATGTGTATATAACGGTGTAGTTAACTGGCCGCCCAACCATCCGGGTGGTGGAGAAATTATAACGCGAAAGAACAAAAGGCTTGGTTGTGAGCCAATGAGAAAGCACTGACGTCATGGCCAAACCAAACAAACGAGTTTCTGACACCAGCTGGATTTGACTGTTCAGAATGGCGAACATACCTTAATTTTAAGGCTATGCTATGCTAATTTGCCAAACATTCTTTATATGCACGCTTATGTTCTGTAACGGCTTTGTAATTTATGCTATACATACGGTTATATATTAAAATACGCGTTCACCTAGTGTATATTGAGTTACAGTAGCCAGATCGGATGAGGTTCGTTTAAGGTTCTCTGCCATCTAATATTGCACGTTGCAGCGAAAGGGTAGTTCAGTTTCGTCGACAACGTCTACCGTCTACGAATGCTTACCAGCGAAACAACTTCCGGTGTCTCGCCGCCTAAAGCATCACAATTTTCAATGTTATTTCACCAGATATCATTGTCTCCGCAACATTTAGATTTGTGGTCAATTAAGTGGCAAGATCCTCGAGAACTGGAAGCTAGGAAAGAGAAATACTGTAATAATCACTTGGTTTGGAGCCGGAAAGCCCCGAGTATCAATCAACTCGCCATGTTCAAGGACGTTATTGATGACGATGGCCTTTAAGTGTTCAAAGCCTTAACTATACTGAAGAAGAAGATGCAAACAATTGCCGTGTAGTAATGGAAAGATGGAAAGGTATTGCACCGGCGAAGTAACGTCAACGAGATTGTTTCAGCAGAAGCGAAAAACTTCCTACCGAAACGCTCGACAACTTAATCGCTCACTGATTAAAACTGAGAACCTTGGCAAAGAGCTCCAATTTATGTGATTATTTACGGTTTTTACACGATACTCTCATCTGCGTTCGATTGGTCTCGGGATAAAACATGAGCAAAGCACAAAGCAGACACTTAGATGAAAGACCCCACGTTAAATAAATGTTCCGACCTTACAAAATCCGAGATATAGGGATCTTATTCGGGGAGAGAAAATCAGATAATTTAGTATGTTTAACATATTTGCTTTCTCTATCAGAAAATATAGAAATCCGACGTAGATATATTTGTTTTAGTTCGTCTTTCATTCCTGAGTTACAGGTTTCTGTTCCAGTTCATTAACCGTAACAAACACCTGCTATTTTGTTGTAGATCATAACTGTAATAAGCGTTGAGCTGTACGTAATTGCTACCTGAGATAGTCTTTTCTTAAGCTGTTATCTACCTGTATTGTTTTGAAAGTTATTAATGTTGTAAACAACAGATTCTGTTATAGCCAATCGAGCCTTCTGAAATGTATTAGATAATGTTTAGTTAAGACGTTTAATAGCTTTACGTAATCCTTTAGAATTGTGCTTTCTGCTTATATAGTCGTGCCTTGTAGAATATTCTTTGGTTACATTCTGGTTGCATTCCGGTTGTGTTCCGATTGCATTCTGGTTGTGTTCTTGGATTAAAACGATATCGCTGGACCTAAGTTCTGAGTGCTGTTGACGTCTCTGAAGATATTTCCCGTAACAGAGTCCGCTACTGATCCCCACAGCAAGAGAGTTTCCCCAGGTTTTTACAGATGTGCTTTCCCCGGCCAAAATCCTATTATCACACTCAACAATGATGACGGCGACGCCGAAGACAACGCCGTGTAAATTGAATTCGTCCAGGATGCCTATAGCTCTAAAACCTCTCTGAGACTAAATATTTAATGACAGCATTCAGTTCTAAATAGAAATATGAAAAATTAGCAGTTCGACTCAACGTTCGCGTTCGCGGTCATTTTGCGTTGTTAGGGACCTTAAGCACCGCGACGACGAGCCCAGAGGACGACAACTTAACCGGAAATAAAATTTCCCCTTACCGCGCTAATGCGCTGCTAGACTCGTCGTCCACGTGAAGTTTAAGACGTCAAAACGTCAGGTTTGCCGTCCTGAACGAACGTGAGTAAGTATTAATCTATTTACGCGGTGTTTCAGGCAGAAAATGTATATCGAACTATCGAAATGAAAGTTGGTTATTTATTTAACCTCTAAGCTTTGTATTAACTAGATCTTACGGTGAGTTTGGTGTAGAAATCGTTGGTAATAACATTATTTTGGGTTTGTCGATTTGTCCGTTGTTGAATTTGCTTGTCAGCGAAAGTAGAAAATTAAATGAATTCAGAAATTGAAAAATGACTCTGTATTTCATTTTCCTCTGGTTCCTATCAGCATGTAGGCTTACGCTTATGTCTTTAGGATAGAATTTTATACCTTGCAGGTCGTTTTAGATTATATCGGGCCGAAAATTTGGTATCATTTATCTCTTCGAGATGTTGCTCGTATGAGAAATCGTCATTTTTCGACATCAGTTCCTTATGTGGGACTGAAAATTTGTTGTCATCGATAGTACCGTTTTCGTAGCTCAAGAGAAACAGGTCTTGGAGCTCGTGAAAGGAAGACATGACAGTTAGTTTTAGGACGATAGTTTTAGGTCGATGTTTACAAGAACGTTAACTCAGCTCTGTTTACATGTACTCGTACTACGTCCTCGACCCAGTCCTGCAACAGTTTTACTCGTCGTCGTCGTCGTCCCATTCTTCGTCGGTGCTTAAGGTCCCTGTTGTTTAGCAAAGGACGACTATGAATTGTACAAAGGTTTACTGAACACACTTGTATAGCCATTGTTTTGCTCATTAAACCTTTTGTTTGGTGGTACTCATTGGCGTCGTGGTTTGCTCCAGGCTCCGTCCACACTGCGCCGGAAGTATTTAAAAACGCATACAGCTTTATTTCTACGATTAAGCCTACGGTCCAGAGTAATCCGTCACGAAAACGGAACTTTTTGAAAACGCTCTTAAAACCAGCAGAGGAATTTGAAAACGCCAGCTTTGAGTTTTCGTGTGGACGGAAAACATTTTAAAACCGGCGTTAACAAAACGTGGATCGGACCGGATCACGGACCGGATCACGGACCGAATCACGGACCGGATCACGGATCGGATCACGGATCGGATCACGGATCCGATCAAGGAAAAAAATTCAAAATTCAAAATTTTGTTGAGCAAATTACACTAGAGTGACTACTGTGAGCAGAACGTTTTATTTAATTCAGGTGTGAGATTCCTTCATTCTTTTATAATATCAAGCCAACTGGGAGCTGGTCACAGATGAATTTTTTTCAGGCTGTTGGGTTTTGATTGCGATGATCAATCATGTCTTCATATCTTGCTCCGCAGTTCAACTATATGATATTTCGTATATTAACTTGTACTCTTCACCATCTACGAGTATATTACGAACTCACAATGTGACCAACTCCCAGGTGGCTTGATAGCTCAGTTGGTAGAGCACTGTACCGGTATCGCAGAGGTCATGGGTTCGAGTCCCGTTCAGGCCTGAATTTTTTTTCAGGCTTTAATTTCACGACTGCTTAAGTTGTGTGTATAATTGCCATGATCAATCATGTCTTCATATCTTTCTCCACAGTTCAAATAAATGATATTTCGTATATTCACTTGCATCAAAGGTAAACTGTCATAAAACGAGTCAGCATGGTAATAATAGCACGAACGTATGAATCGAAACACAAAAACTAAAAACACTAAAAAAATTAAACACCAGACGATTTCAAGCAATTTCCGTTTTTGAGACAAGTCTATAGTTTTACAAGATGTGAATTTGGAATAAGATATTTCGCACCGGAATAAAACGAAACAAACCATTTGTATTTCAAGGAAATAGAGCTGTTTTACAAAAAAATTAGAGGAATAACATCGCTAGTGTGAATGATAACGCAACCCGAGAATAACCAACATTTTAGGAATTACGTCACGATTTTTAGAGTCATTTTTAGGTCGTAAAGAGTTGCCTTTAAATAGAATAAAACCTTAAAATGATCGTGTTCTAGGATAGAAAACATTTAAGAGGCAAGAACAAATCAAAACGGAATGAGGATCGTTAAGGATGGCAAAGATTAACGAGGACTGCAAATGACGAACTTGAAAAACTAGGCTAGTGTTTTTCAAGGCGCGCAAATCGTGACGTAGCTCCTTTAAAGCAAGCCATGTCCATAAGTTTTCGTACGTAAGTTTTCTCATTAACTGTAACGCCAACTGTAACATCTGACACGAAAATGTAGCCGAGAACTAGCTACTGATACGAACAACAATTTCAAAAACGAGAATGGGAGGTTCACGCAAGCTTCGAGCTAACTAACGTTCAAATATAACTATATCTGCCTGTTCATTACAATTTAAATTCGTCGTAAATTAAGCGGTTATGTGGCTTTTTAATTGACCTCTTGTCATTCTCTGTAATTAACATGTCATTGCGTCAAATTCTGGATTCTTATTTTCATTTAACATATTTTAGTCTTCTACTTTTATTTTTTATTTATTATCATCTTATAAACGATTTGATTTTTTGGGGATTTGTTTTCTTTAAAACTTTTTTTTTTTTTTTTTCTGTGATCCGATCCGTGATCCGATCCGTGATCCGATCCGTGATCCGGTCCGTGATCCGATCCGTGATCCGGTCCGTGATCCGATCCGTGATCCGGTCCGGTCCGATCTAGGTTTTGTCGACGCCGTTTTAAAAAGGACCTTTTCGAACAAGGTAGGATCAGGAGAGCCACGTGAACCTGGCCGAGATTTCCTCAAACAAAAATATAAAACGACCGGTGATTGTTGCGTTTTTAAATTCCTTCGGTGTAGTGTGGGCGCGTCCTAGCCTCCTAATGAAGTCAATAATCAGTGCAGACGGCGTTCTTCAATGAGCCCAAAGAGAAAAAAATTGGAGGAGTCCTGCGCAAAGGAGAAATGGACCATAAACACCGTAAACAAAATAAATATATAGGAGTAGAACTCTTTAAAGACCTCGATCAAGTTTAATATTCGTTATATGTTACTAGCATTATCACGAGGGCTAATCCGGCGGCTAAACAAAGTTTTACTTTACTTACTTTTACTGTCGGAGTTATCAGAGGGAAGCTGCATCGTTGCCCCGAACACATTTAAGAAAAACTTTTGTTATTTGTCAGTGACCATCAGAGACCATCTGTGTGGGATTCATATACCCAAAAGGAAATTCATGACATTTAGATCAGCAAGCACACACCGTGTTTTGAAAGCCTCGACATATAGGAGTGATTTCTCAACTGACATGTATAAATGACGATTCTGGACACAGATTTGCACACCCATGGCGAACCGTAATACTTGCCTTAAGCTAGGATGGATCAATGTTGGACAAACGTCGTAATCAAAGACAATCATGGAGGTGTTAACACAACTGATGCGTTTAGTATGCAGGGCTGTTTCAATCTATTTGAGGGTTTTGACAAAGAAAACGACGCATTATCATTACGTCCATTAAATTTATCGACTGAAAATTATGGAAAACACACCAAAAACGCTTCAATTTTGCAACATTTTCTTGGGGAGGAGGGGGGGGGGGGCATAGCCCCACACCCCTTGCGGAATAGGCCCTTTTGCCCCCATATTTGTTACTGGACGGCCACTCACAGAATCCTAGCTTAAACCTTGATTCACTGCATGCCAAGAACAAATTTTAGTGGGAGAATGAAGAAATAAAGTTGATATTCCCCCAAACATCAAAAAAAGAAAAAAAAAAAAAAAATGCAACACAGGCCCATCAGTAAGGGAATAGCCACTTAAATGTGTCTGATAGTTGGTTATGTTTCCTCTGGAGTATAATTCTGACAGCAAAGCAAAACGGCTGTGTGAAAGAAAAAAAAAGTATTTGTTTGACGCCTGTTCCAGGCAATCAGATTGTGGCGAGTGTCAAGATTAAGATTGCGACAGTAGAGTATCCCCCACCCAAACAAAAACAAGAAAAAAAATACGTGCAGGAGCTTTCCCCCGAAAAAAACATTACTGTAGAGGCAGTGGAAGTGAAAAAAATCCCCGCAAGCTGAAGTCGCCCCTCCCCCCCCCCCCCCCAACCCATCACTTTTCTAATGGTCCGTCCCTAAAGCATTTTCCAAACAAAAGGCGCTAATTAGGAACATCTTGGGCGCGTGTGCACGTTATAGCTTTTGCTTATAATTATGCTTTTGACCTTGGATATCAGATACCTAAGGACAAAAGTATATATATCCTTACAGGATATCTCCTTGTCATTAAATGTTACTCGTCGTCTGCCTCTCCCAACAAGACTTTTGGAGGTACAAAAACTCCAGAAATTTCAGTGCGGAAATAGCTTGTCGCCACTTGTCGCGCCGTCAAAGCACGGCTCGACCAGAGGGGATAGGAGGCAAGATAGTTCGGAGATAACCGGCAAACGGATTTTTGGTTTGCCCTGATGAGAAATTCTCGGATAACGTGCGCGGTACTTTCAGGATTATCATAAGCACGATTTTTGGGGGGAGATTCATCCAGCAGGACGAACCAAAAAAGCGTTTATCGACTTCCTCCGAACCGAAATCTCTGGATTTGCTTCTAAATGGAAAATGCCCATAATGCCTATTAAAATGCCTAATATTAGCTCTCCTATAGCAGTGTTTACAATGTACTTGTTGAAGGAATAATTGCCTTTAAACCCCTACTGACAAGTATCTTAAAAAAGAAAACTACGGGAAGTTAACATTTTATAAATGTTTAAAAATGTTTTTACCGCCTACGTACCTCCAATTTCGTTCAAGTCGCGCTTGGATGCTTTTCGCTACTAAAGAGCCAATAGCCTCTGTAAGCGAGGCAAACTCTACATTCATGATTCCAAACTTCTGCGCCGTCAAGGCTTTTGTAGTTGAAAGACGAATGATCTGAGTGTCGGTGTCAATATCTGGCAGGCACTGTCTGAGCTTTTTCTCAATGTGCTCGATGACGCCACTTACTTCATCAGGTGGGATGTTGTCCCATTTGTTGCAAACAAACAAAGTACAGTCTGGTGAAAATTCCATTTGTTCAGTTGTCAGTTGCCTTGTCTTGTGAAGCAGTCGCACGAGCTAGTAAGATAATGCAAAAAAAAAAAAAAATTAAATTCCTATGTTGTGGTTTAAATGAAGGAAAGTTCACTACAGAATATTATAGATTAATAATAAGGTAATAGTTGTGGTTTAAATGAAGGAAAGTTCAGAATATTATAGATTAATAATAAGGTAATAGTTGTGGTTTAAATGAAGGAAAGTTCAGAATATTATAGATTAATAATAAGGTAATAGGTAATAAAAAGAGGGATAGAAGACCAAAGAGAATCTAGGAAGGTAAAGACTGGACAAAATTAACACGGATTATAAACAATTTTCTTGAAAGTAAAGGCTTTTTTTGCAGAGCTGACCTCCTCACGTCAAATTGATCAAAGACAATAACAAACATACATAAAACATCCTCTGGAATCAGAAATAAATAAATAAGGAATGTAAAATTCTACACTGACCCGATGAAAAAACCATGTGTGTACAGTGATTTATTTACAACACTAAGAAACATTTTGCAACCCTGCCACCCCGAGGGCATAAACTAGACGTACAGGGATACCTCGGTTGCAGCACGGAAACTACTCGGCTCAGTTGTTATTTTTCACCTCGTATCGAACGTTGGCTTATGGAATAATTGTTTTATTATTGCATTAGGCAATTACATCTCGTAAATTTCTCTTTCGCTACTTTGACCGTGATTCGACGCCTAACCTTTTTAGCAATCTGTCACAAATTTGGCGATATCATAATATAACAAGGTAAACACTTACTCGATCCTTCTGAACACCTCCAGCATTGCCACTATTGATGACGTAAATGAAGGCAAAGGCATTTGGCAAATACCTAACGACGATGTCGTCCATAATCTCTGATTCTCCAACACCAGGACTGTCAACAATTACTATTTTATCCTTAAAAACAAAATATAACTTTTTTTCATTAAAAGCAAAGGACAAAATGATATGGAATCTGAATTCTCTTTATTAACGATAGTAGTACAGTGGATTTGATGTGGTCACGGCACGACGAATATGCATTCATGTGTCCGACGACCATTGTCCGGACATAACCGATGTTCGAAAACTTCAGTACCATGTCAACGGAAAAAGCTGCCAATATTTATAGGCTGCTAGTCAGTCATGATTTAAATCTCCAAACATTTCAATTTCTTCGGCTGTAGTTTTTGGTATTTCTCTCACTCAATCCTCCACTTTGCCCTAACAGTGACGTTTCGTATGCTAGAACATACAACTTGAGAACTGACAGTTATACAAATGCGAAAGAATTGTGCCTTTTTTCTCACCTGTAATAATTTTTGAGGCCAAAACAGCTCCACCTTGCTGTAGTCGGATGCTTTTTCTCTCAAGGTTGGCGATTTGACGTGAACGAACTCTGAGATTTGATCCGTGTAGGAGGAGGATTCATCAAGGTATTTTATCTTGGGTTCTTTCCCTGCCTCCTTGTAGTGTATCTTTATCTGGCGTTCCTTTCCATACTTCAATTCACAAATTGTAGATGTTGTACTTAAAACCGAAAACGGCAAAAGCTCCTCTCCAAGAATTAAGTTTAGCATGCTACTTTTACCGGCACTTGTCTCACCTGAAATGAAATTGACATACAATTCAACTAATAGTTGACTCCCTTAGTACAAAATTTATCCATAGCCTTAGTAAATTTAATCATAAACTGCAATTAAAATTATTCTGAGTCTCTTTGTTTCATTACTAGTAGGTCCATATTTCTTTACGGGTTTGTGTATAGTGTTGCCGGTAGTCTGCATGTCCACCTCATTAAACATTTCTAGGCAATTAAATATTTCTGGGTAATTTGTATGAAATTAAGCGTATTGAAGGACGTCAACAATCCCCAAACAACACAAATACGCCTCTTGTTTTAGCAGAGAAGCAAAATAATGGACAAAAAACCTTTACCAGATTAATTATAAGTATATTACAGTACTTTTTGCATTTTCCAAAAGCTAACGATATAAATAATTGTCTGAAATAACACCAAAAACAATTTCCCATGGTAACTCGAGAAAATAAGGCAAAGTTAAATGTGCAAACACAGGTAAAATTTCATCATCAGTGTCATTTCACCAGTACTTTCAAGTGTTTTATATTCAAAATTTGTTTTCGATATTTGGTGTTGTTAGAAATGATTTCCTTTGAGAAGATATTTAAAACAGTCGCACTCAAGTTTGCAATACAATGTAAATAATATCGGCACAAAGTTTTTATCAACTTGTTACTCAAACTTGTGGTGAATTCCTTCTTAATTTACTTGCACTCAATACAGTCTAAAAGTAAAGACGCTACCGACGATCATGCATTAAAATTGAGAATAACACATCAGTACTTTTTTTGGAATCGTGCCTTTTAACTCTCTGTCGTGATATGATATTACCTTTCGAAGAGCTGTAGTACATGCATACTTTTACCTGCTACAAGGACAACATAGTCTCTACTTTCCATTCTTTCCATTCTTGATCTCATTTTCAAGAGTACGTCGCCCTCACTTGCTTTAAGCAAATTAAGAAACGAGTCATCAAGCCCTGTTACTTCTCTTTGAACCTCAGCATAATACCTGAGGAGATCGAGGGATTTGTTTCTGTCCATGGATCGTGCATCTGATATCACCTTAAAGGCCTGGAAGATGTTGAAGAAAGTACGCATTATTCACTGAATAGTGTAGGAACTTTACATTCAAAAGTAACTGGGTATTTAGTTCTTTTGTTCTGTGAAATACACATTATATTCCATGAATTGTCGTCCTGAGAAGCAATGCAAACAAAATTCCATGAAATTCGCAAATTTCGACCAAACTATACGAAAGTTCGTTTGGAAAGAAAATTCGAAGTTAGTTCTTCGAGAACTCGTAAACCTGTTGTTTTCCACTGACGCAAAATCTCGCGAAATTAATTCGCTCGGCTTCGTGAGACTTTAAGGTTTTTGAAATTCGCCTCAAATCTTCTAAAAGTCGCTTTAAAGCTCGAACAACATTTTATTCCCAACGAAATCTAGCCTGCATCATTGAAATGTTTTGAGTGTCCAATACATAGAAAGGAAAAATAACGAGATCTAAATGTTTGTTGCAGACTTATAGAAGGTTTACTTATTCACGCAAGACACAAGGTCGACCGTAAAGGTAGGTCTCCATATGATCACTATACGATCGACATGAAAATGTTCAGCGGTTGCAGCGACCATATGTTCACTACTCCACAATGAACGTAGCGATCCTTGCTGCAACGTCCACTGAGGTACACCTCAATATTCTATCTCATGATCAAGGCTGTTTTTCATTACTACAATCACTGTGACCGGCTACGATCGTTGTGATCGCTACAGACAAAGTTGAGTCATTCTTACGAATACCTGTTTCCATGTGATCGCTACAATATTCGAAACACACGTTAGAGTTTACGTCTATCTCATATTTAACCTTTTCAATTTTTGCACATTTATTTACATTTTTTGTCTTTGATTAGTCGAATTTAAGTGCCAGTAACATAAACAAAGAACACTTTTCCAAAATTACAATGTCTTTGATTATTGATTTGTTTGAACTTACGTGGGCTTTGGATTGACTTTTCACGGTCTCTTGCTTTCAAGAAACTGACATCAACGTTCCCCTTGTCATCGAACTTGGGTTACCAAAACATTTTCATCCATCACGTTTCACATTTCTTTTTCTTTCTAATGGGGTCAAACCTAAGTGTTGTGATTCAAATGTTGACAGTTTCTGGGAACTGTTTATAATTGTCATGAACGTGCCATAGACAAAATAAAGCCCGAATATAATCGTCACGCAACGAACACAAAGTAACAATTTCTCCAAATTCATCGAACAACTGGGGCCAAAAATGCCGGTCGTTTCCTGAAATTTCATGGCGAGAATCAAAACAAACATGCTTAATCAGAACAGAATCCTGTCGAGAGTAGGGAACCGGCGTTACATCTATGTTGTGTTCTGTCTATGCGAAATCACGCAGGAAGACATTGATCTATTCATAGAAAGGGGTGGCGAATAGTCCTTCAAAAACTCTGGGTTTTGCATATTTTAGTCGAATTTCACGTGCCTCGTTGTCTCGGTTTTTTAGGGTTTATGGGTGTCGCAGCTTTGATCTTTGCACGAAGTTGTCTCGGAGTCTCGATTCCTTTGATTGTTTTTATAAACGACGTCTTCTCGTCACTTGATGCTGAATTTTTATGACTCAACTTTCAACTCCCGAAAAAAGCTTAATCCGCAAATTCTAATAAATCGTGTTCTAAATCCCACAGAAATTTAAGACTTTTAAGAGTCTGAAAGTTTTGCCCTCGCATTGTAAACACTTTGAAGTCTTGTTCCCAGTAAATCGCATTTACTATTATAAACAAAGCCGACCAAGGTCTCTCAATTTCCGGACTACACCACTTGAAATCCTCCTGATGTTTCAAGAAATTGCAAATCAGCACTACGAAAAAACTCTTTGGCAACAATTTTCCAAGAGGCCATCTCTCGCTTTGAAAACACGACTTGAAGCGCGTGTTTATCCAAAAAAACAAATAGACTGAGAAAACATTATCTGAGGTCACTTTGGCCGGAAGGTGGTCCGCCATGACAAATAATACTTTTGGACTCCTCTTATTCGTTCGAAACTCGGTTATTTCGAATTCCACGTTACTTCGAACTCAGAAACATGTCCCTTGGATTTGCCCATTGGTTGTGGACTATCGGCGATTTCGAAGTCCCGCTGCATCGAACTATTTTTCATTTCTCCTCAAATTTCGAAAGTTCGGTTTCTTTTCATTCATCTACAGTTGAAACTGTAAATTTATAAATAGACTCACGAGAAAATATTTCCTTTCGTCACAGCATATCACCCAAGAGTAAAAAATCTAAAACAAGAACTTATGTACTAAATTAAAAATGGAATCTCATCCAAAATCAGCCACTGTTGTAGATTAATCTACAAAACTCCTCCCGGCGAGAAAAACTTTGTCGTCTAACGAACTACATAGGTGATTCTAAGCAGACCTTTCGCATACAATATAACACTCAAGATAAAACAAAAATTGCTCATACAGTATCATGCATGACAGTGTGCACGTGCGCGATGGACTATTGTTGCTAGTACGTCTCTGTTGCCCATAAAAATGTTATGTAATACGAGTATCGATGGCCGAGTCGCCACTGTCGATCGTCGATTGCATTCGAGAAAACTTCGCATGAAGAATAAAAAGCAGTTTTAGACACATTTGAATCATGTTTCTGCGACAATTTCATCTCGTTTGAATACCTGAAGCCAGAATAGGCAAGGAGAAAATTATGGCTAAGAGAAAATTCCATTTATAAATTACTCCGTTACCGAGCGCCGTGTATAGAAAATGAGCTTTTTGTTATGATGATTCTGACCTTATCCGGGAATTTGAATTTGGCCAAGAATCTTAAACGCAAAAAAATTGCGGAGAGTTGAATTAAATTTGAACTAGGATTTCGTCAGTTCTGTTTGGCTGAAACCTGAGTTGCAGATTTCTGGTAAAGACCGAAACGACCCCACGCATGCTCTCCGTGACATGCCTGAAAAGAAGCCATAACAAGAAGCTACAGTTTTGAAAATTTAATTCAACAACGAGCAGAATAGAGAATATGTCATATGTCATTTTTGGGCATTTTTAAACCGTCTTACAGTTAGTCTACCACAATTGTCAGACGATCCGTGTGCGAAAGAACTTAATTCAAAGTCTGCACTCTCATGTTTATTATTATATAGACTCTAATCCTACCCTCCGGCAATTGAATTCTTTACCAACGAGCCGTGTCAGCAGTGATCGTGAGCTGCTGTTTCTGAATCATTATGCAGTAGTAACGGATGTTTAAGCGAAAATTAACTCATTGAATCAAAGACTCTCTTTCTAATAATAAGAACTAACGATTGCCTGGCTGACAGGAATCGACTGAAATCAAGAGCATTCGGCCATGTTGCCTCATCTATCACGAAGCATGAAATGTTCATGGAATGTTTCAACATGATTTATAATGAGAATTCAGTTAGTCAGGCAGGTATCTTATGTACATGTATTGCATATTTCAGTACCTTTTGCTGTTATTGTCATCTCACCTCGTTAGAAGCTAGATGGTTGTCTTTCCGCTTAAGTAGATGTTCGAAAATCCTTTCTCTCATTTGATCAACGTTTTTGCAGCCTTTGGTTGGAATATTCAAATTCTGCATTAACTCGATTACATCAGCGATGTCTTCAGCCTCGCGTATTTTCTCTATGATGGATTCCATTCTTGTTAGGAGCACTCCTTAGTACTGTAGTAAAACTGTAAACTCGCTGAGATGTCCTCGCAGAAATGGAAAACGGCCGTCACACCCCCAGTTTGACCTTGTGCTTCAACTGACAACAATTCATGATCAAAACAGCTGACGTTTTCGATCGCTTTGCTATTATTCGCATGCCAAGAATTAAAATCTGACCTCTGATCTGTAACTACAATTTCTGAAGTTGAAATTTTAAACAAGGGCAACCTATGCAAATTCACGAGCTGTACTGCAAACAATGCACTGGTTTTGCCACTGACAAATGATCCTAAAATCTATCACGGAGTTTGCTGCCTTCTAACGAGTTTATCAGCTGGTAGAATAGATCAATTATTCAAAGAGTAAACTGGCCACAGTGTTTCTTCGTGGCACGTTATTTAGTAAGTGTAATGGTATTGTAAGTTTCTGTTCATGTTGGTTGACAACCGAGGTAATGTTTCTTGAAAATGTATGATATAATCTGACAGTCATGGAGATCTGACGTTTTCCGTAGAATTCCGCATTTGGTGCTTATATTTTGGGATTGTGACATTATTTTCTAAACGTCACGCAACTCAGCAAGTCTGTAGGTTTGGAACTGAAAGGCTGCAGGCTGAATTTGTAGCACACACTCTGCGGTACTTTACGTATACCACACGTGGCGTGACAATTTTTGTTAAATTCTCCTTCTTGTGGCAGCTTCCCACTGACAGGTTATTTTGAATTTTCGGCTCCTTGCCTTGTCTCTGTAAACAATGTCTTTGGTATTCTATTATAGCTATTCCTGAACGAATGTACTCGCGATGGGGTGTTATCTTGTTTGCGCAAACCCAAATCGTCTTTTGGTATGTCTTCGGTGCGGGCTGTACAGGAATCATCAGGCTCTCAAATTGTGAGTGTGTATCTGCAGGAAACAATATAATTCTGACAAACGGTGCACGCATCGAGAGACATGCATCCCAAGCAATGTAAGCAGAAAAGCTTAGCAAGTCAAAATAAGGCAGCCACTGAATATCGATAGATCCATCTCAGTGCAAGAAAATGCATATGTACAATATTGATTTCTTCCTAAATACGGTGTTTATAGTTCAATTTACACAGCACCCAGGTTGTTAACAATTTTATATGTGCAATATTTGTTCGCTTTTTAGTGTCCTCAGTTATCTAGCACCGCATTGCTAAATACATTGACAAACAAATTAACATATAATTTTCATTATTTTTGAACCAACATGAATTGATGATGATGATGATGATGATAATGATGATGATTATTTATTCTAGCCGACTTTCGTAATGTTACTAACGTTAAGAAAGTCTGTAATAACCAGGCATCAATCTGGTGCCAATCAAATTTCCAACTTATAACCAGTCATCTATATTAATACCGGATAGTCTACAATACATTTAATTCCATATACGCTCATCAATGTTTTAGAACTCAAAAGAAGATGTGGTAGGCATTTGACGTGACAGGCATTTGATTTTGATCGTTAATTAAAAGTTATCAACATTGCGCATGTGCGCACGGCGGACATATTGACGGTATAACCCTGCTACCCTTACACGTTATTCTTATGCATGGTTTTAGTTCTTGGTTTAAAAACAGCCTAATCCTTAAATAGCTAACTACACAGAAATCCTATTATATTATTGCAAACAGTCTAACTGATAGTATAAATTGGTCCTGGAAAGATCAGGCAAAACGTCTGTTTATATACGGCAATCGAGCAAGTCTATGCCATCTGCATTCGTGCTAATGAGCATGGATACTTAGCATTATTTTGTACAACATACTTCTGTTAATAACCTAGCATAAAAATCTATGAATCTAGCAAAAAACTATACGATATATATTCGAGACATTAATTAATACATCGCTTTTGCCCTAACGTTGCGTTTTGGCTTGTTCTGGCTTGTTATTCGTCTAGATTTCCAGATTTAATGATTATGACAATCTGACCGCGTCAACATGTTTAAAAGCTGTGTCTATCCAGCTAACATTAACATAGCAATAAAAGTCACTAATAAAAATCTAGAAGCCCTGTCAGTGGTCAGGCCAGCTCATGTGTTAACCTCAAGATGAATTTGCAGGAGAGGAGGATTAGTTAATAGCTGATCTGCCAAGATAGATTAAACCCGCTTCTGTAAACCGCAAACGAGAAGATTTTTCCCTCAGGCCTGCAGGCAGATCCTTCACTGCTGTTTAATGTTGACTCGAGAACATCGAAATAAAATGACTGATTCTAAACTGATTCTATTTCACCTAGGAAATGACACAAACTTTTTGTTAATGATGCTAAGATAAAGAATTCAAAATGTATGTGCAGCAACTGGAATATCATTTACTAGTTCCTGTTAGGCTCAAAACGCACTGCAGTCCCGTCTTCTGCTTCGCGATTATATGAAACAGCTGCTGCTTTCAGGTTTTTTGGGCGAGGAGCTGGCTTTGGTTTCGTTGGTGGCGTTTTCCTTCGGGAAATTGACGACTTCGGAGGCGGTGGTGGTTTTTTCTTGGGAAAGTCTCCTCCATCCCGTACCTTTGTTAAACACTGTAATCCCTTACGTGCTGTCAGTCTTGAGCTTGGCTCTTTGTTCCAACACGATGTCATGACGTGTTGCCAGATTCCCCATGGATGGTGCGTGCCATTAATGTGAGTGGGTCGAAGGTCCCGTTTCGTCACTTCTTCCAGAAGCATGTGCTGTGGTTTGCTGGCAATGGCGGCTCGAAACGCAGTCTCGCCGTACCACAGCTCCCAAAGAACATACCCAAAACTGTACATATCGGCCTTGCTGTTGTAGATTCGACCCTCGAAGACTTCAGGGGCTAAGTATATCGAGGTGCCGCATACTTTACCCGTTATTTCGTTTTCCAGTCTAGCCACTCCCACGTCTGCGAGTTTTACCTCTCCGTCGGGCGTCAACTACACCAGGCAAAGAATATAAGGACATTGCAAAGTACATTACAGACGAAAATCAAACGATTAACTCAGTTAAATGAAAACTGGCTTAAACTCAGATTTTAATCTTCTCTACAATCTCTTCGCTGACCTGCCTCTTTATACCTGATTCTGAGCTGTAATTCGGCGGACAAACCTGTAAGCTACACAACATTCTACTCATAAACGTCAGAATTATTAGTGAAAACAGCACCGAAGACAGAAAAATATGCCTTTTTATCGATTGGAGCTTTCGGGCCTTTTTCCCGAATTTCGTAGTTCATCCCACCCCACTATGATAATAGAGGTCTTAGTTGCTTTAAGGGTATCATTAAGGACATCTTATCTCTGCATGTTTTGGTCCTAAGGACTAATTGCTCGGGACGACGTTATTTCAGTGGAATCTCACTTTTCGTGTCTTGTTATCTGACTGGTCAGTTCTGTTTGTGTAAATTGTAGCTGCTAAATTAGAGAATTAATCCATTTCCTAACGATTGAACGGAAATGTTCAGGAAAGACTAAGAGAGGAAGGGGATCCTGGAAAAGGATCTGGAAATCTTGATCTCACCAACTCACCAAAATAGTATCCAATTTTAAATCACGGTGAACAAATCCTTCATCATGAATATATTGCAAGGCATCCAAGATATTCAGAGCCCACCCTAACACCTTCTTCTTGACTTCTTCACTTGACAATCGCGCAGGGGCGTTCATCGGATGAGAAATTACCCAAGACCGAAGGGAGCAGCTGCACAGTTCTAGGACAATCAACACTTTTGTTCCATTTCGACCATGCTGAAGATTGGTTCCATAAAACTTCACAATGTAAGGATGAGTTAGTTTCCTAGCGAAAAGAATACATAATAAAAACATACTAGTTACAGCGAAAATTTGGACTGAATTAAATATGTATTTTGTCCATTTCTTACAAAGTTTAATTCAAGACGTAAGCTATGGCGTTGATTAAAATGATACTATTTCAGTTGCGCTTTCAAAAATTCGAAAATTTCTCGACATCTATATTGGTTTTATGGCCAACCCGCGACTGGATATACTGACTGAAGACATTTTATAAAGAGAGCAGTGACCACATTGTGTGTTATATTTGCGTGTTTGTGTGTAAGCCTGAGTAAATAAAGTAAAAACTGAAAAACTGTAATCCCCCTTGATAAGCCTAGGTGCTTTGGGGAAAAACAATAACAAATATGTTTAAATTAAAAACAAAAAACAGCAACAACAAAAAAAAAACATGAAGAATTCACAAAATCAATTCAAATAAAGATGGAGTACTATGTCAACGTCCTTGGAGTTTTAACTGACAAGCACTCTGCCGCATGTATAAGAGTCCACATTTTGGTCAAAACACGTTGATTACACAAACTCCACTTGTAAGTTAAGTTTGCAAAGACGAGTAGCCGAAGGGTGAACATGGATATACCGTTTCGAGTAAGAAAATAAGTTAAAAGAATATTTCCAACGTGATCATTTACGCAAAGTACATATCTTCAGGACTGTAAAGAGCGTGCATAAATATGTAGATATTTACGTTAGAAGATAGATGTACTCATTTCGAAAAGACTAAAGAGCATTTTACAATTCCGTTGAACAAAAGTAACTTTAATGGTTACATCGTTTTACCTTAAAGCTCGCTCCTCGTCAACGAAATGCCATATGTTGTTAGTCGTGAGTGGATCTCTGTACCTCTTAAGTGCAACCTTTATTTCTGGTTGTCCTTCGCGAGAAAGAACACCTTTGTACACTGTCGAGAAGCTACCTTCCCCAATAATGGACTCATCGCATTTCAACTCTTCATCTGTGAAAGCAGACTTCCTGACCTCACTGACATTGTAGACGGTCAGGCTGCGTTGCAACAACCTTATCTGCTCCTTCAAAGGCTCGTAAACTTCTTGAATTTCAGTTTTGCTTCTTTTGTTTTCAAGTAGTTGCTGGTACAACTGTTCGTCGCCTTCTCTCAGTTGAGGTATCTTGTCCTTGATCTGTTTAAGAAACTGCACAGCATCTTCCAGTTGTGTATTGATGAAAGGAAGCAGTCGGTCGTGGGTAGAAATGACTTTAAGGCATTTACGTGATCTTTTTGACATATAGCTACATGGATCGTCGTTGTAGCTCTCCAGTCTAGTTTTATGATGGGTCATCTCCTTCAATTTGGCACCGAGCTTACTGAAAGCTAGAGGGGAACCAACAACCACAGATGCCAAGCCTTGCCGAAGCCATGTTGGCGCAGTACTTTTCTGGGAGTTGCTTTGTGTCACGTCTTCGTCTTGTGAAACGTCCGCTTCGGTCTCATCAAGGAAAGATTGTTCTTCCACCTTGCAGATTTCCTCTGCCATTACATCGTACTTTTCAGTACAATATTGGATCAATGAATCCTGTGCTTTTTTAAATTCGCGTTTGTCGTCTTCCCATTGCTGAACAAACTGGTGTGTTCTCTCAGAAACGTATTCCAGTGCTTTACTCTTCGTCTCTCGCCATGTCGCTAAGGCTGCGGGGGTTTCACCAACAGACCATTCACAAAAGCTCTTGATAGTTTTCTCGGATTTAAAGTGCGCCGCTAGCTTTTGAATGATCTCTTGAAATATTTGCGACTGATGTTGACTCAGTTCATCAAATCTACGTTCCTGAGAGCTTTTTAGTTCCTGCATACGACTCATCACTCTTTTGATCTCTTTCTCTGTTTCTTGATGCGACATTTTTGCTGACTTCAGAAATATTCTGATTTGACGAGAGACGTGTTTAAGGAGATCCTCGAGCCATCTGTTGGATAATCATTAAAACGTGGTAAATTACTAACCTTGAGAATTCCCCGTTTTCCAGCTTGCCATAAAAAATATCAACAAATCAAAATTAATCTGATGACACAAAGTATCAAAACCCTTTCTATTTCCAAGCCTATTAACTCAGAATATGTAAGATAAAGATAAAACCCATTCCAGTTTTAAAGTAATTGGATCGAGAAGCCGGTGGCTCATCGGTGTGGACACTTATTAACTTCCGTTTCAGTAGCTCACAACACAAGGAGAGTTGCTGAATCTCCCCTGGATAGAACGACTTACAATCCATCAAATATTTTTGCTCGCGCGCGATTGGTCTAAGCACATCGCGTGACTGAACATTCCCCGGCTAAAACTGGGAAATGTCTGAGTGTTATTATCCAACTGTAGCAAATACGGTCCAAATAACAGTACAAATATACAGCGAGATTGTACATTTATTTGTACAGTAGAAAACCTGTTTGTCGGAAAGGTCGGCGCGCGCACGCAAAACTGTCACACTCTCCCTCTTTCGCTGACAAATTTATTGTCTACAGCAGTTGGATAATAAATCTCTTACTAGATGTTTTGGTGTGTAGTATCGCTTTATATTTTCACTCGTTGTTTGTATTTTGACGAGCCCGTATGACTCGTCCTACGGGCTCGTCAAAATACGACACAACTCGTAGTAATATACAGCGATACTACACACCAAAACATGTAATAAAATATATATATTCCCCAATTTCAGAAACCGCGCGTGTTGCGAAAAATCTTTGAAGGATAATAAGCATTTAACGTGAAAATATGTTCGAATATTTGTCCTTGGACATTGTTTGTTCCTCCAAACTGTTCGCTTCTCGGAACAGATTATGTCCGCTGACAAATATTCCAGCATATTTCCGTTCCAAATGGAGGCTATTGTTTATATAGAGCATCGCAGCCAAGTAACCCTCAGCTGCCGTTCAATACAACAGTTCCCATAAGGACTCCGGGGTGGGTTGATGCACTGTGAGAATAAAGCATTGCCTGACTCAGCTGGCTTGAATTATACCGTTCAGGCCACCATCACTGAAATTCATTCTCGGGCATACGTGCATGGAGTATATCTAGGGTCGTATATTTATTACTTTATCTTCCTTTTGCGTAATTACAATTTTTCTCACCGAGTATACATCAGAAGATTATTCTGCATAGATGATACAACGAGACTACGAATTCCTGCGATTAAGTCGTTAAACTCTCCTGTGATTACACCATACGTCTGAGCCAACTGTGCAGTCTTGCATGACAAATACACGATCTGGGATTTCGGATTTAGGTTACCAAGCCTCTTCGTGAGTTTTTCGATTTGTTCCTTTTTCACTTCCTCGCGTTCTTTGCCGTCAATCAGATCCCACTTGTTGCAAACAAACAACGTACAACCGGTGAATAGTGTCAGGTCCATCTTGGCGTTTTTCTTGAGGGTTTGAGCGCAGTTGAGTATTTTTCCTAGCTATTTAGGTAAACACAACAGAAGTGTACATGTTACGGCTAATCCAAACGTCAGTGAGGATTATTCGATATAATTGGTCACTGGCACGTTTATGCTCGTACAGTAAGGAAACATTTTGTTTACTATTGAAAGTAAGGCTAAAAAGAGCATTTTGAATGCTCTGGTAAAAGTTCCCTCGGTCGCTCGATCGAGGAGAGTGGTCGGTAATTGGAAGGCTGAGAGAAAAGAATAAGGCAAAATTGGGAATTTATAAATATCGAAAGTTATAATATGGCAAGGTATTCTTCAGGTAAATCCGAGTGTTCCACGTATTATTTATTTATTTGTTATTTTTTTTTGGGGGGGGGGGAGGGAGGGGGAGTAGTAAATCTTATTGCTATCTGATGAGCACTAACCCTTTTGTTACATTCAGTAACGGAAGTTTGTTTTATTCTGCAAACTATTAACTCTATAAACGCGTACCCTGTCCTCCTGAATCCCTCCAGCGTTGACACTGTTGATGACATACATGAAGCAGAAGGCACGAGGCAAGTAGTTGAGGACAAATTCACTCATGACGTCGCTTTCTCCAACTCCAGGGCTATCAACTATCATAATACCCTCCTGAAAGGACAATGATAATCATCGATTATAAAAGGCTATGAAGGGAACGTCCCTTATAAGTAACGTATAAGCAAATTCATCCATTTCCCCCCACTGAGATACAAGGAGGGGTTGATGGACGATGTAATGGATGATTTCGATACAAGACATATGAAAATTTTCTCAGAAAGCCTATGTTTGCTCTACGAGATGAGACTTTTTATTGATTACGACGTCATTGACGTCAAATAACGTTATTAGGTGGTCTTATGATATATACACTTTTTTAGAAAACACCTTTCTGGGACAGTTTTGGTATCACCTTAAAGGACTTTGCATTCTAACTTCAAAAATGAACTTGTCCTGGTCACATGTCACAACAGTTGTTAAATAACTTGCCCCTAAGAGTAAAAAAGTGTTGTTCATAATATATTACATAGAGTGTGTTCATTGTCACGCAATAAAAAATAAAATCAAAAACCATTTAGTGGATAAAGTCAAGAAATCGTGATATTGTTGACGATAAATAAAGAAGACAGTTCTACAAGTTTAAGATCACTGTTGTCCCAAAGTTGAGATATTCGTCGAAATGTTCCGCGCAAAATTATAACGCCTAGTATGGAGTCGCCATGTTGGCGGACCTCCGTAGTGCTCCAATATGGCGGCCGGAAAATAGGAAACAATGTGCAGGACTATGATACAACATTCTCATAAGTACACATCTTTAAAGTTTTGTTGTAAAGTATAATTAAAATGTACTGAGTTAAAGCCATTTTGTAAGTGCTTTTGGGCTGTTAAGAACCGTTGCTATAGGCGTTGCTATGTTAAAATATAGCTACCAGTGCGCATCAAGCTGTCTATCGTGGCCGTTTTTGCCTTGTTATTTAATTAGGACTAGCATGAAGGAACTCGATTTGCGCGTAGTCAATGAAATATAGTTCTAATATCACCTAAGAAGATTGAAAATCGGTATATTGTATAGGTCAACGTCATTTCGTCGCCTAATTCTAAAATAATTTTCATGTTATCATTTCGTTGCCATTATATATTACCTCAAGCAATGGGTGTGGCCAGAACAATTCTACCTTCTTGTAAGGTGTTTTTTCTCGATTGGTCCTCAGGCTGACGAATTTTTCTATCTGCTCTTGGTAGGTTTCTTCTCCATGCATGACAAATTCATGGAACATTGGCTCACGATTCTCTGTGCCGGAATCCTTGAAGTGCACACCAATCTTTGGCTTCTCGCCATATTTCAACTCGCAGATTGTTGATGTTGTGCTCAACGTTGAATGGGGCAGAAGATCGTCTCCGAGAATCAAATTGATGACACTGCTTTTACCAGCACTTGTCTCACCTGTTCACAGAACATTTCAAACAGTGTCACTCGCACTGGTACTTTGCTTACTTTCTGTTATTATAGATTAATAATGGTAACCGGACTGAGTGGAATCCAATGATTGACTTATGTAACTGTCCGATTACAGGTGTTCGATTACAGCTAACTGTCCGATTACAACTTTGCAGTTTAATTAGAGCAAAATACAGCAGTTTATGCACCAATCATATTTGAGGAAATTGTGATTGTTATGCTTAAAGCAGAAATTAAACTTGGACTGTAGTTAAAAGGTGTGTCAAGGTTTCTTGCTTCTCCTACTTAGGCTCCACAATATCAAATTTATGAATCTTCGTCTTTGGAATATGCAGAGGGAAGAGAGTGTGCATTCTGCAAACCGTGGACTAGTACCAGCAAAGTTTGGCTATTCAATCTGGAGATTTTGATGGGAGAATTAGATATTATTTGGCGTCTTTTTTTTTTTTTTTTCATATATGTTCCTCGAATTTCCATAAAAACATAAACACCTAAGTTGACTTGTAGAGATTTGATCCGTTAACTTTTTTCTTAATAATTAACAATCAACTTGTTTCATTGAAAGGAACGAGATCAAGATAAAGGAGAATATGAGACAGATGGATTTCTTGTATGAAATTGGTCAGTCTGGGTTCTGCATATCCTTACTGGGTATCCTCGGTCTTCATCGAAACACCATAAAACGTCAAAAAGAACACGCTGTGAAAATCTCTATCAAAAAATATTTTTGATATCTCTTTTTAGAGAAAACGTATAAAAAACTTACCTGCAACAAGGACGATATACTGATCTCTCGGTTTGAAGCTTTCAATGTTTTCCTTCAAAGTTGTTTTGAAGTCTCCCAAGCTTGTTTGTAGCGTTTCTATGAAGTCGGTATCCAGTTTGTCCAGGAACACTTCAGTTGTGACATAAAGATCCAAAAGCTTCTCACGTTTTGCAGCATCTGATTTCTTAGCTTCCGAGAGGACCTGGTGTGTCTGGAGATGAAAACAGAATGGAAAACAACATTGACGATGGCAATCTCTCCCCACAGCCCGCGCGTTTTGGGTCAGCGATGAACCAACAAAATCCACTTTGGACAAAATCTAAAACCAGAGGAAGAAAATCCTCGCTCCGGTTCTATTGTGCAAATGCGTTGAGGTACGTTAACTATACTTCCCATATCACATGCGTAAATATTGGTTGCAAATACTTTACGACAAAAATAATCTTATTTTGGTTACCAGTCACAACTGAGAGGATTGTAAGAGCGCTAAAATTTCCCTCTGTGGTTTCTGTTGTTTGATTTGGCCTTGTCAGAGTTAATGCCTAATGAATCATTTTTCAAAGGCTGCAAGACGGCAGTCACAACTTAAGATCACCGTGCATATTCCTCCTGATAATTCAGTTTAAAATGTTTTTCTATACCAAGACTGAAAAGGCTGAAGCAGCTGTACATGGCCACTAACACTTTCAATAGAGTTTTCTTTATTTTTCGCTCGGATACAGGGTTAACACTCTTCTACCATGCAATGAAGCGATATAAAGTCCCTTTATTAAGTGGCCACCACTAACCTTTAGACACACTCACTAACTAAATGATTCTTTTGTGGGAGCAACAGGGTTAAGTGTCTCTAACCAGTTACGCACTAGCTTTTTCTCCATTTTTGATGGCTACAACTTGCAACAAGTATAGGTAATCATATGAATGCGAGTGTAATTAAGGATTTACACTACGAGAGATATTTAAAAATTCTGTCAAAATTGCACGAGCCTTTATATGACTCAGAAAATGACGAACGCGCGAGCGTTAATTTGCACTGCAGTGCAAATGGAAAATTAACGATCAATTGGTCTGCTCTCACCCAATCGCAATGAAGTAATTTTCTCAGTCATATAATAAATCATTTAGTGTCATTGATTATTATTCACTAAGTTAGTAATCTATTGCAAATAATAATTCGCCTCAATACTTCCTGTTGCTGTTTTTCATGAGCCCAAATTTTACGATGTCACGTCTTCTTAAGTCACGCCTAAACTCACGCAATAGAGCGTAACTAAATACCAATAAATCGTGTTACTTTCATTGTTAATTTATAGATGTAAGAACTACGCTAAAGGTTGCAGATGTTCGATCTTCCGGACTGAATGTCTTTCGTTTCCCTTAAATTAGCAACTGAGTGGTTTATTTACGATACAAATTCATATCTGAGATGACTGGACACCAAAACTGATTCAAAGTCAATTCTTTGTTGTTAGTTAGCGGCCATATTCCAACAACATGGCGCATGTATTATATAAACAGGCACGCGCTGGATCCCATAAGCGCAATTAGTATGCATTGAATATCCATTGATTAACGTTTTACTATCTGTGCGCTCTCCATATGCATTTCATATTGCAAGCCAGTCACTGTAGGAGACTAATGAGAACGTGTTTAGTGCGCAATTCTTGTATAGTCCTGCTAGGCTCCTCCTAACCTCCTACAAGTGAGGATGATCAAGTCATCCTCTCCTAACGATCGAGAACATGCTAATCGATTTGCCTTGAGGCGCTAAAACAACGGCGAACCACGCAACATTTAAATACTTCCACAATCAATTGATACCGGCTGACTAATCTGTATTTGTCTCCCAAAAAGAAGACTGATGGCTGGGTACTTACCTCTCCAACCTTTCGTGTAGATGCTCCTTCTAAGTCTTTCAAATGTTTGCTCAGCGCGGTCTTCATCTCATCCAGAGTGTTGATTCCTTTCGTTGGAAGACCAAAGGATTTCATTATGTCGCAACATTCTGACATATCGTCTATTTTGTCCAGATTCGAAGACATCTTTTACTTTATCCGAGGTGAATGCGGCAGCTTGCTTGATCATGTAGCTTATTACAAATGGCGTCCGCACCAAGCCAGTCTGTCGATGTCGTGCGAGCAACGTCAAAACTACTTTGCAAAGCGCTGTGTGGAAAGGCGGGAAAATCTTTGATCTCTAGTCATACTGCACGTAACAAGATGAGCTAGTAAAATGGCCGGAATACGTCGCTTTAACTACGAACAGAAATTTCAACAGGGCTTGCAAGAAACATAAACAATTCAAGCAACGTACACAGTCCCCGTTTCTCATTTCTAACAGACCATAATAGTCGTCTACGGGCCTCTTCATATGAGCCCGGTAATCGGGCTGGCTCGGTTACGGGGACGAAATTTGTTGTCTGTTCATATGGGAATTTCAGCCCGATCGACCGGGATGAAAGAAACACAACTAAAATGGTGGAACATAAACTTGAATCGTTCGCGGCTGTCGCAGCTTTGTGGACTCTTGTAACTTTACTAATAAAGCTAATTCGCCTGCGGAAATACAAACAAGACAAAAATTATGCCATTTTGGCCGCTATGTTGCGAAAGCGAAGCTATTTTGTCAAAAAAGTTTCGTCCCGGGCTGGAGTGTTCATATGGGAAAATTGTCATCCCAGTTACCGAGATCTCGGTCGCAAAAACCGAAATCTCGGTAACAGGGCCGGCTTCTCATGTGAACACATCGAAATTTTTACAAGGATAGAGTGGCGAGGCGAGATCTCGGAAACCGAGCCAGCCCGGTCGACCGGGCTCACATGAAGAGGTCCCAACATAGCTCAAATAGCACTGTAGAGATGCCCAGCGAAACCACGCATGAAATAATTTTCGACGTTTCGAAACACTGTATATTGAGGTAAGACTAAAGAAATTTAAAAGAATTTAGTCCCCAAGCATTAAAAATAAATTTCCTAGACTATACACCGATTCTGGTATTTCCATTTCTTTCGCATTTTATTTCGACGTCGCAATGTTATTTTCATTTTCGAGAAGATGTTCGTTCCCTCTTTTTAGAAAACCAGGCCGTTTCAATTCAGTTTACAAAGGGGAACATTTTTTCTGACGAAATAACTGTTAGGCTAGCTGCCATGTGATTTTTTCTCTCTCCAATACTAGTATGCAAATTTCAGGCTCTCGAGTTTTGGGGACGTTTCCAGGCGGAGTTTATTTACGAAGGGCTCCAGTCGAGAAAAATAATGTCTGAGGTTGCAAAGTGGTTGCAGGGTATCGTAATGTAAAAACTATCGGGTAACGAAGGGTTTAGGAAGGCGAAACAATCCAAAGGTAGTTTAATTTTCTGTTTGCTTCCTTGTTTTTTCTTTTCTTTTCAATTCTTTTCTTTCTTTCTTTCTTTTTTTTTTTTTGCGGTTGGATCTCGCATCTGATTGGTGCCTACACAATCGACATGTCAAAATCAAATCAAGGTGTTCACGGCTTTTTGACTTTCACAGCAACACTGATATGTTTTCAAAGTCTGGGCTAAGTTTGACTCCGAAGGTCACGAAGTCATGAAACAAACACATGCTTGTAAACGCTCTTTAGGGTTTTCTTTGAAGGAAGCTTTTCACGTTTAGTTCTCTACCAGTGTTATGTATATAGCAGCAATACAAATCCATTGAAATTTGGGGAAATGGCTCTTAGCAAAACCAAAATTATCGAGGAAATCGACGATCTGTCCGAAATGTTTCAAGCTATGGCTGCTCTTGGTATTTCGTGTAAAGGATTAAAAACTTTGGACGACATGAAAGCCCGAGCAAGAGCTGAATTAGGTCAGACACCGAATAAGCCAAGCTGGACAGCAGGACAGGTATGAATTAATTGATTATGAACAGAGGGCACGCATTTTTTAATTTTACTGCGATCATGAGGTAGTTTTCTGTCGTTTGAGAACCGACTAAGCACAGTCGATAAAGGGAAGCCATGACTAGCGGGGTCGCTGAAGAAGAGGCAAGATAGAAATGTTCAGTTTGCCTCAGCTCAGGACCCTCAAAGATCTCTAAAGCGATTCGTGATCCGCTTCCCATGGTACAAATTTGATTTTGATAAAAGTGAATGCAGGTCATTCCAAGTCAAGCATCCATGCTCGATACGAGACGACTAGTTTCGAGTCGAAATGAATTTTGATTTGCACGACTCGTGGATAACTTAAGTCAGTATTCACTACCCGACAAGTACAGCTCAGTGGGGAACTATCAGGGCTAGCCAAAACGCCGCATTTTACGCACTGAACGTAACACGAGAGGAAGCAAGGAAAACTGCTTGTACATCACGCTCTTTATAATACAGAGGTGTGAGTTTAGAACCCTCCAATACACCGAATGACATGGGTTTACATATATTCACATATTATGTGAATGTTTAAATATATATATTGAAACTATTTTATGTAAATGTTGGAATATGTGATAATTTAATTTCTCTTATATACCGAACGAAAATCTCGCCGATGATCAGCGGCGAGGTAATTCTGTCTGTATCATAAGGAACCAAAATCTCGCCGATGTTCAGCGGCGAGGTAGCTCTGTCTGTATAATAAAGGAACCAAAATCTCGCCGATGATCAGCGGCGAGGTAGTTCTGTCTGTATAATAAAGGAACCAAAATCTCGCCGATGTTCAGCGGCGAGGTAATTCTGTCTGTATAGTAAGGAACCAAAATCTCGCCGATGTTCAGCGGCGAGGTAATTCTGTCTGTATAATAAAGGAACCAAAATCTCGCCGATGTTCAGCGGCGAGGTAGTTCTGTCTGTATAATAAAGGAACCAAAATCTCGCCGATGTTCAGCGGCGAGGTAGTTCTGTCTGTATAATAAAGGAACCAAAATCTCGCCGATGTTCAGCGGCGAGGTAGTTCTGTCTGTATAATAAGGAACCAAAATCTCGCCGATGTTCAGCGGCGAGGTAATTCTGTCTGTATAATAAAGGAACCAAAATCTCGCCGATGTTCAGCGGCGAGGTAGTTCTGTCTGTATAATAAAGGAACCAAAATCTCGCCGATGTTCAGCGGCGAGGTAGTTCTGTCTGTATAATAAAGGAACCAAAATCTCGCCGATGTTCAGCGGCGAGGTAGTTCTGTCTGTATAATAAGGAACCAAAATCTCGCCGATGTTCAGCGGCGAGGTAATTCTGTCTGTATAATAAAGGAACCAAAATCTCGCCGATGTTCAGCGGCGAGGTAGTTCTGTCTGTATAATAAAGGAACCAAAATCTCGCCGATGTTCAGCGGCGAGGTAGTTCTGTCTGTATAATAAAGGAACCAAAATCTCGCCGATGTTCAGCGGCGAGGTAGTTCTGTCTGTATAATAAGGAACCAAAATCTCGCCGATGTTCAGCGGCGAGGTAATTCTGTCTGTATAATAAAGGAACCAAAATCTCGCCGATGTTCAGCGGCGAGGTAATTCTGTCTGTATAATAAAGGAACCAAAATCTCGCCGATGTTCAGCGGCGAGGTAATTCTGTCTGTATAATAAGGAACCAAAATCTCGCCGATGTTCAGCGGCGAGGTAATTCTGTCTGTATAATAAAGGAACCAAAATCTCGCCGATGATCAGCGGCGAGGTAGTTCTGTCTGTATAATAAAGGATACAAAATCTCGCCGATGTTCAGCGGCGAGGTAGTTCTGTCTGTATAATAAAAGAACCAAAATCTCGCCGATGTTCAGCGGCGAGGTAGTTCTGTCTGTATAATAAAGGAACCAAAATCTCGCCGATGTTCAGCGGCGAGGTAATTCTGTCTGTATAATAAAGGAACCAAAATCTCGCCGATGTTCAGCGACGAGGTAATTCTGTCTGTATAATAAAGGAACCAAAATCTCGCCGATGTTCAGCGGCGAGGTAGTTCTGTCTGTATAATAAAGGAACCAAAATCTCGCCGATGTTCAGCGGCGAGGTAGTTCTGTCTGTATAATAAAGGAACCAAAATCTCGCCGATGTTCAGCGGCGAGGTAGTTCTGTCTGTATAATAAGGAACCAAAATCTCGCCGATGTTCAGCGGCGAGGTAATTCTGTCTGTATAATAAAGGAACCAAAATCTCGCCGATGTTCAGCGGCGAGGTAATTCTGTCTGTATAATAAAGGAACCAAAATCTCGCCGATGTTCAGCGGCGAGGTAATTCTGTCTGTATAATAAGGAACCAAAATCTCGCCGATGTTCAGCGGCGAGGTAATTCTGTCTGTATAATAAAGGAACCAAAATCTCGCCGATGATCAGCGGCGAGGTAGTTCTGTCTGTATAATAAAGGATACAAAATCTCGCCGATGTTCAGCGGCGAGGTAGTTCTGTCTGTATAATAAAAGAACCAAAATCTCGCCGATGTTCAGCGGCGAGGTAGTTCTGTCTGTATAATAAAGGAACCAAAATCTCGCCGATGTTCAGCGGCGAGGTAATTCTGTCTGTATAATAAAGGAACCAAAATCTCGCCGATGTTCAGCGACGAGGTAATTCTGTCTGTATAATAAAGGAACCAAAATCTCGCCGATGTTCAGCGGCGAGGTAGTTCTGTCTGTATAATAAAGGAACCAAAATCTCGCCGATGTTCAGCGGCGAGGTAGCTCTGTCTGTATAATAAAGGAACCAAAATTTCGCCGATGATCGGCGGCGAGGTAGTTCTGTCTGTATAATAAAGGATACAAAATCTCGCCGATGTTCAGCGGCGAGGTAATTCTGTCTGTATAATAAAGGAACCAAAATCTCGCCGATGTTCAGCGGCGAGGTAGTTCTGTCTGTATAATAAAGGAATCAAAATCTCGCCGATGTTCAGCGGCGAGGTAATTCTGTCTGTATAATAAAGGAACCAAAATCTCGCCGATGTTCAGCGGCGAGGTAGTTCTGTCTGTATAATAAAGGAACCAAAATCTCGCCGATGTTCAGCGGCGAGGTAGTTCTGTCTGTATAATAAAGGAACCAAAATCTCGCCGATGTTCAAGACCTGCGTCCTGTCTACTCAAGGCAGCAGCAATACTCAGATTCTTTGACAATTAAGCTAATGCAGTAGAGGACAAGTTAGGCGCAGTGCTACTATAACTATTATGGATGTAGTCAATGTTTGAAGTCATCCTAAACAACTGAAAGGGTAGAGAACGAACAGGGCTCCACCTAAACTCATTTCCCCGTACTATATATAGTTAACAACTGGTTAAAATCTTTTAGGTCCACCGGATAAAAGACGCCAGTTGCAACGTGCCTGCAACTACGGAAAACATAGTAAAAAGAGACAAGGTACAAAATAATTTTGGTCTATGATATTTGACTGATTCCATTGTTGCAAGCTTATATCATAAAAGAAAAAAGCCCGCTTTTGTTTTCATTTTGATTACAAGAGAAATTAACTATGACTGAAGAGGATGTCATGTAGTGGAAGTCATTCATGTACTTCATTCCACAGGTAATGCCCTTATTGGAGCAAGACTTGAGGTAGAATACAACCGAGTTAATTTGGATGGCTCCACTGACTATCTCGGCTGGATAAAGGGCACCATCGTGATAACAATGGGTTGGCAGGCCTACACAACTCCTATCCACGTGTAATAGCCGCTTTGAGAGTTTTGCTCGAACTAGTATATCTTTGAGGATCTGCCCCTTTTGTATTGTACGATAGGGGGATCTTTGAATATTTCGCTAAGCAATAATCCTGTTTTTCGGAGGACATTTCACCAGAGTAGAGCCGTTAGAGGTCATAGGTCTGCGTGGTTTCCGCTGTTATCCGCGTGTAATTTGTTGAGTTTGACACGTCTGTTTTTGGCCACGTGCTACTTTTTTTGGCTCATTTGATTGCAAGATATGTTTTAAGCTCTCTAAATATTAGCTCTGGAGGGACAAAGTTTGAAATATTCCGTGAGCATGTTGGTTACTTGCATTTTGTATTATTACGCCGGGCCCATATAAACTTTACATCAAAAATATGTTTAGAATTGCTGTAGAGTACTTCTTCATTCATCTCGGCGAGGATCATTAACCTAGCCGCCGATCACCATCATCATCATCAGCGAGATTTCCGTCCATTTAATACAGACAGAATTTCCTTGCCGCTGAACATCGGCGAGATTTTGGTTCCTTTATTACACAGACAGAATTACCTCGCCGCTGAACATCGGCGAGATTTTGGTTCCTTATTATACAGACAGAATTACCTCGCCGCTGAACATCGGCGAGATTTTGGTTCCTTTATTATACAGACAGAACTACCTCGCCGCTGAACATCGGCGAGATTTTGGTTCCTTTATTATACAGACAGAATTACCTCGCCGCTGAACATCGGCGAGATTTTGGTTCCTTTATTACACAGACAGAATTACCTCGCCGCTGAACATCGGCGAGATTTTGGTTCCTTATTATACAGACAGAATTACCTCGCCGCTGAACATCGGCGAGATTTTGGTTCCTTTATTATACAGACAGAATTACCTCGCCGCTGAACATCGGCGAGATTTTGGTTCCTTTATTATACAGACAGAATTACCTCGCCGCTGAACATCGGCGAGATTTTGGTTCCTTTATTATACAGACAGAATTACCTCGCCGCTGAACATCGGCGAGAAAGAGCGTCTATATATGTTAATGTTATTTCGCATATGAAAGTAGTATTCACATATTGAGAACATGGCGTAATTTTTGCCGTTCTGTATATTGAAAGAATCACATAATATGTGTTTGTCTGAACGCCGGAATGACATGTATATAAACTATGGTATATACAAAAAAAACAAGGAGAGGAAGCAAGGAGGAGAGCATGTACGCATACTTCGTTCTATAAGCGTGAGTCCGGAACAAAGACTACTAGCTCCTCGGGACTAACTCACGTCTCGAGCCAAATCTTACGTATTTAATTTACTACCATCGTGACCAATTTATATCCGACGTGCTATATTTTCGTAGGTGAGCGCAGAATCGACGACTAACGCTGATCAAATGAAACGACTGCCGAATCCAAAAGTCGTTACCTTTTCCTATTGAAGCGCTAGTCAAGAAACTGTAGCACGCCTCTTCATCCATTCCAGGAGGCTAGTAACTAACATTCTTTCATTGAAAGTTGTTTTCGTAACGCTTGAAAGCCCACCTATGAAATTGAATGTCAACGCTACGTGTCGATTTAGCCATATTGTAAACTGAAGAAATTCATAAGTAATACGCCTGCTTATTAAAATGGAAACTTCCTAATTGTAATCAAAGTTAGAACAAAACTGCGCCGTTTTTAAAGGGACAATCTCCGAAAATTTCTTTTGCCTTGCGGAGTTCGCAAAAATACCCGCGTTCAAATGAATGATGTCTCGTCCTGATCACTTGATGGGATGGAACGGAATAAGTCTGGCCTAAATTCAGTCGCCTCTCTGTCGTCGCTCGCGGCCGGAGTGGTGTTTTGCGACAGAGAGACGAGAGGCCATTAAAACCTGCAGTGAGCGATGAAAGCGGCCTGAATTTCCGGTCTGGATAGGAATGAGGAAGCCAAAGCTAATTATTAGAGATACGAACAATTGTGCCAATGGTAAAGCAATCAAATCAGTTTAGTTTTAAAGCAATATTGTGTGTTGTTGAATGAGTTAAATCGCATTTAATAAACGTTTACTAATAGGAGAGATTAGTGTTATGTTTTTCGTCTGAAAATGAATGTTATTTACCATTTGAATGCGTGACAACGAAGAAGAGGTCATCGCAGATCGTCATCTATGCCATGGTAGGTGTGAGTGAGATTAGAGAAAGAAAAAGTTTCAGGTTTACATCTAAAATTACCATAAACTTGGCTCGAAGATCTGTTTAAAAAAAAACAGACAGCGATATGTTGAAACTCTGCCAATGGGTCACGAAATTAAACGTCTGGAAAGCTGGGATATTATTTGAGTTGGACAGTTTGAAACGATTGGTGAGGCAAAGGAACTTAAGTGATCGAGGCTTCGCACGTATTCCTCAATATGACTCTTTTAATGTTTATAATCTCGCATATTTAATGAATAATAAGTCACTCACTCAGTCATGCCCATTACGCCGGTTGGCGTGCAGGGCAGCAACGTAATTTCTCTACATATGCCGGTCCTTTGCCATGACTTGAACGCCATTCCAGGTCTTTTCCATCTGCTTCATTTCCTTCTTCACCGAGCGCCGTCAGGTGATCTTCGAGTTACCCCTCTTCGAGCTTTCCCTCTGGCGTTCAGTGTAGGGCAGTATGATGATGGAGGGTTCTTGGCGGATGACATGGCCAATCCACCCCGAGCGCCACCTGATTAGGATAGTAGACATGGACATGGTTCCACGCCATTCGAGAAGGTCTTTGTTTGAGATGGTGTTGGGCCAAAAACTGTGCAGAATGTTGCGAAGGCTGTTGGTGTGAAATGTGGATAGGTTTGTTAAATTTTCTCGGTCAATCCCAGGCATTCCGAAGTGTACAGGAGACTTTGACGACACAGGTGTGGTATAGTTTCTACTTGGTTTGAGTACTGTAAGTGGAAGAGCGCCGAACCTTGTTGATCATGTTGATAGAGTTTCTTGTCTTGTTGAGAGGGCGCCGGCTCTAGATGTTAAGGACTGCTCCTCCATCTCTGCTGAGGATGCTACCGAGATAGGTGAATTTTTTGTCCGCGCGGTATGAAAGGTCTTCATTTTTGACCTGGACTGGGCGGCTTCTGTTGTTGATATTCTGTTCCTAATTTAATAAGTCTTCTTACTGCTGCTCTTGAGACCGACTAACTATCCAAAGACATTGAGTCGCCGCATCGCTAATCCAGGTCTGCCAGAGAAGGGGGTCTTTTCTGATGCCCCTGATCTGGTCCTCTGTTGTGCGCCGCATGATCAGCTCTACGAAGAGATTGAAAAACATTGTGGACAGTCTTGACTTCGAACAGGATGTCTATGTTACAAACAATTAATGCAACAGGCAAAGTACGTTGCGGTAGAAGCTAAGCTTCTGTTGATCTCGATGAGTTGAGAGGGGATTCCAAACGCTAGTAGTAGCCGTTAGAGGCTGTACCAGTGCATGCTGTCGAACTGCTTTGCCGACATCCGACAAAGATTCGAAAAGTTCACACAGAGGAACCGCTCTCCTTCGGTACACTGTTTAATAATATTTCTAAGCGTAAAAATATGGCCTCATCAGCCTCTTCCTCATTGAAACCTGCCTACCCCTCTCGAAACTTAAGGACCACAGCCAGTGATAGGAGCTTCATTGATGACTTCTGCAACGATCTTGCCCGGACTCAAAAATAATATTGTATGGCGAGGGGATTTTAGGAGCGCAGAGCTCAGTAACTTTGGATATAAACGCTTCGTTTTGGTGCTCAGTTTCTCATTGATGGTTGCCATGATGAATGGCACGAAGTCCTTCTGTTAATGCGTATAAAAAAATTTCTGTGCTGGTCTCAGCATATATTTGCTTGTATAGAAGGTAAATGCTTTCTACTCCAAATTCGAACAACTCGCAGAGCGTTTTACAATATTTTTGTTTCTCAAATATGTTGTAACTTATTTTTCCTAAATTCTACTTCCATGAAAGGAAAGGTTTCTTTATTGACTTTGTTGTTCTTTTTTCTTTGGAAAAAATGATTTGTTCGTGCCTCTTGAATGATTTGTGCCTCTTGAATGATTTGTCTCTGAAAGCGATGATTTGTGAAAGGAAAGGTTTCTTTATTGACTTTGTTGTTCTTTTTTCTTTGGAAAAAATGATTTGTTTGTGCCTCTTGAATGATTTGTGATAGGCTCTGCTGCAGTAAATACTTGTCAAGGCCTTTTTCGCGCCTTTTGTCTCCAACTACAAAGAGTTGTACCAATAAGGAACCCCTACTGAGTTCTAGCAATATAGTACTCACAGGTGAGCAAAACAAGCTAATGTCTTATGGATATGAGCCAGGGCTATAAACTTGGCCGTCGTGGTGACTGATTCCGAAACTTACAAATTGACTTAAACCGAACTTTATGGAAAACTTTTGGCAAAAGCTGAGTCGCAATCAACTTAACTAGTACTAACGTTTACCAAAATAAGTCTAGGTGAAAATCAGGTAAAATGCTCTCAGTCGGAGCAACCTTTGATGTTTTAATGGGGAACTGTATCAACTGAAAATTACATCCATTTAAAGTCAAATAACATCAGCACTTTGAAAATGACTCGTTTGCTATTAATGGGTACATTTTAATGTACATTTGAAGGCATCTTAAAAGATGCTGAAATTTAACCGGGATGTCGTAAAGAGCATATAGCATTTCATAACCACGCCCGAGGAACTTATCACAAAGATTGACTAATAGTAATATCTGAGATTTGCCGAAATACCGAAATCTTTTCTTGAACATCCAAGACTGAGACTTCATACGATTTTGGACTCTGAAGAACACAGAAAAACGAGACTCTTTGAACCATTATAAAGGATTCCGAGACCCACAAATTTCGGTGCACCATTCACCACAACTACTATAGGACTGATCAACTCCATTATTCACCATGGATTCCAGTAATAAAGTTCTTATCTTTATTCTCAGGCCTTCTCGATTTTGTCACAAGCAAAAGACGAAGATGAAAGGAAAAGAAGAGTGTTGCTGAATTTTTTCTCTCAAAGCGAGAATTGTCTGAAGAAACTGGATGACAAACTTGTTCAATTGCCACAGCAGAACATGCGCTCCATTGAAGAAAAAATAAAAACTCACGAAGAACAACTTAAACAGAAGGAATACTTTCTTCTTGTGGCAGGTAAATGATTATTGTCAGCTGAAGCTCGTAAATGTGAAAGTCGTAATTAGAGCTGGCCGGTTACAAGGGTAAAATCCTGTGAGCGATCACCCAAAGAAAAAGTGAGTTGGTCACTAACAAGAGCTTCCAGCATTCGAAAGGGATCACGAATGAAGGGGCCCGATAGAACAGTATACAGATCTATTGTTCATAGCAAACAGAACAAAATTCACCTATCTACATATTACCTTTGGTTTTCTTTTTACGCGAATAGTCGCAGATAATCGCTGGTAGCCACACCGGATATAGTCACAGTCGCTTAAAGGAATGGCCACAAACGGGAGCTTTTAATTACAATTTGGTATCGGGAAAATCAGCAGGCTTTCATGAGGGTGGTCGCTGAGGGAAGCTGGTTTCTTATGTTACAGGTGAGACAGGATCTGGAAAAAGCAGCTTGGTGAATCTCGTTCTGGGAGAGAAACTTCTTCCATATTCTGTACTCAGTACAACGTCCACCATATGCGAACTGAAGTATGGAGAGCAACGAAGAATTGTGGCCCACTTTAAGGACAAGGATCCTAAAACCGGGCTTCCAACTATGGAGTTCCCTCTAGAGGCTGAATCCTCTGAACAAAGTTATCTTCAGCAGATCTCTCATTATGTTCACGTAAAGAGTGATCGAGAAAAAGGTTCAGTTTACAAAAAGATTGAACTCTTTTGGCCTCACCAGCTTTTGGAGGTATTTATTTGCGATGTGATAACAAATTAATCCCTTCCCGTAATTAATTATTTGAAAAGTAACCAAAAGTATTCCGAGGACGGGACAAAGCAAAGAGGTTCCACGGAATCCATTTGTTGTAGCTTAGTACACTGTTATCACACCCAATCAGCACCTGAGTCATGTCCTTCCCTTCACAGCACAATTCATTAATATCCAAAAGAATCTTCAACATTAAACACGCATACAAAACGTTTAATCATTCCTAGGTTTCAAATTCTACTTATTTTGTGAATAATCTCATATGCCTTCGTGGGGTAGTTAGAATAAAAGGCAGCCAACCTTTCTACTGTCTATATTTCAGAAAGGCGTGGTAATAATTGACAGTCCGGGTGTTGGTGAGTCCGACATCATGGATGGGATAGTCACGCAGTATTTACCAGAAGCCTTTGCGTTCATTTATGTCATAAACAGTGCAAACGCTGGAGGAGTTCAGAAAGACAGAGTAAGTATTGGCAATGAATGAAGGCAGTAAGAATACTATGTCGTACTGAAGGTATAGGTCTACGAGCCCCTCCAGGCGTCAAGTGCAAGACTCGTTCGGACTCTTGAATGGAGAACAGCCATAGAATTCACACTCAAAAATTAATAAAATCGCGCTAATCGTTAATTGGGTCATTACGGTCATTTGGCAGAATTTTTGGGATCGAAAAGAATTATTTTTGGCTCTTGTTGTTAGTTTCTGTTGAAACATTTAGTTGTATGGAAACTCTTTTAACCAGCGTTGACGATTTCCGCGCTGCTTTAAACGCCTGTGTATCGGTGGGAGAATGTTAACGTTAAAATAAAACGACCATTCAGCGTGACTATTGCTAGGAAACATTAGCTTGTAATTTATTAGCAGTAACTCAACAGTTAAAACCACGAACTGTACTAAACAAACATCGTGCAAGCAAAATTTATTTTATTATTCATCTAAGAATAAATGTATACGGCTGGCATCTCCAACACCAACTTAGCCACAACCACTTGTCGATGGTGTTTGTCCACCTCCACCGCCGCCATGCCCACCACCTCCGCCACCACCGCACTCGCCGCTGCCTAGGAATTGTAATCTAAACATTTTAATCGTAATTTTAAATTTTTAGCAAAGTTAGATTTAAATACACGACCCCACAAGCTTTTAGTTTTAATTATTATCGTGTTTAAATAAAGTTTATCTATCTATCTATCTATCTATCTATCTATCTATCTATCTATCATCACCGCCACCCCACCGCCGCGATCACATTTCTATTATTGTTTTTGTCTACCACCCCAACCCCTGCCACCACCACAACCACCACTGCCACCACCACCACATATCTATTTTATGTCCACCACTTCGGTCACCGTCAACTCCGCAGGTACCGCTACCACCACCACATTTCTATTTTTCGTCAACGACCACCACCATCACATCATTTCCAGGCCATTTCTTTTGGCCTACTACCACCGTCGCCAGGGCATGAACTTTGACTGAACAGGGCGTGTGATTTTATGTAAATCTAATCTGTCCTTAGCAGGGTCCGGACGTGTCCTAAACAGGGTGTGGATGCACAGTTGTTGTTGTTAAATATGGCTCATTCCGCACTGATCAATTCGAGACTTGATAAGCTTGCCGATATATCAGGAACGTTTTCAATCAACATCAGAAAATAATATTGTACTGTATGGTTGTCAGTATCCTTTATTCTACCTCGTCCATTGTCTAAACAGGATTCTAGGATATAGGGTGTTGTCTTCCGTATGGTATGTAGTTTTAAATAAAATGTTTTCTTTTCCTAAACTGGATCGGCGCCCTTATAACAAAATACGGATTTAATACGCCCCAGGGATTTGTTTGCCCAAAATGATTAATATGTTCGAATGATCACCCTTACTTTTGATTCTCAGCTTGAAAAGCTGCTAGAAGACGTTAGAAAAGTGACGCTTGAAGGACAGGGAGGATTTTCTCCCCAGTGTGCCATGTTCGTGTGCAACAAGTGGGACCAAATACCTGATAAAGAAGCTAGCGAGGTCAGGAATCATGTGATCAAAAAGCTGAAGAACTGTTGGCCTGGTCTTGTTCCCGAGTCGCAGATCATCCATATATCGACGACGAACGCCAGTATCGCTCAGAACCACGGAATAATCACCGAAGACTTCTCCGCTCTTATGAATTGTATGAAGTGTATGGTCTTGAAGAGCATCGAGGCCAGGCTAGAAATGCATTGGAAGTAAGCACACTATGGTTCGCTTTTAATTTGTTTACATTGAATGGAAAAAATCAGTCTGCTTGAGAAAAATTTATAGGAATTGAGTGATAAACGCGCGAGAACAGATGATAGCTTTTTTAGTGAGGATTAGAAATAACAAAAAGGCCGGCTTGTTCGTGTTACGCTGTTTCCGAGTTGAGAGTATGCAATATAAAATTAATTTTCACTGTCCAGCTTGTATTAAATCGGTCAGTATAGCAAACCAAATTATATATCAGCAATTTAGTTCTCATTACGATGGACAAAATACAGAATAAAAAAAATTACATAAACATAGCGACATTGAAAGGGAATGTAAAAAGATATCAACAAGAACCAATGAAACAACTCCAACTTTGGTTATAACTTGAGTTAAACGTAAAGAGTCCAGATTGCAGTGAAGCAGTGGGACGTGAAAATGGTCTCACAGATGCTCAACTATAATAAAATCTTGCAAGTCAAATTCGTAAATGATATCAATGTAGTTTGGCTGGATTGCTTTCCCGCGAGTAGCTACGAGAAGAATTGTTTCCTAGCTTCAGTACATTGTAAATCTTGAATTTGCGATACCTTTGGCACGACGTCTGAATAGGAGTCGTGTTTCTGCCTCGCTACAGTGGAACCTAATTCCAATCAAGTACGGTAGGCCAGGGCAGAAGCATGACGTTTGGGCTGTAGCAGAGTACGCCTAAATACTTTGGTCCAACAATTGGTATACTCCAAGTCGTCTTCACAACAATACTAAGCTATGCAGATTTTTTTAAGGAAGGAAAAGCAGTGGCACCGAAGTCCATGAACATACAAAAAAGATCTTGGTCAATATCCATCCATCTTTGCAAAACAAGTTTAGTCAGTAACCCAGGTGTGAATTTTTTTTTTTTTTTAAGGTGGCTGGATTGTCTTCTCTCGCGAGTAATTTACCAAGGAAAGGCTTTCGTGATGAACGCTTCTAGAGATCACAAGAAAGTACAGCTGAGAATGAACCTAATTCTTCGCCGTTTGAGTCAGATTAAGGCCGAACAAGGTCAAGTCATTGAAAAGCTTCGCAAAGATATGAAAGTCCATGTCAGTGATGCTGTAAAGAGGCTCTCCGAATACCTCAAATCACCTGATGTCAGAGCTCGCTTCACCTCATGGACCTTGGACGAAGTTCCAAAGGCCGAGCATTCTTGGGAAGTGACAAAAAGCAACATCACAAAAGCGTTACGAACCCGTCTGAAAGAAATCGTGGACCAATGGGAGGAGGATAACCAAGTGTTTAGAAACGCTCGTGAGTCACTTGTACAGCACTTTCAAGAGCGGTACAACTTTGTTGAAGGGCAACTCCGAAATCTCCAAGGAGCTGCCACAGCTGAGGACCATGATATGCCAGAAAGTAATCCTCCAGCTAAACCATTGTTTACAACAAGTGAAAAGGTTATCATCGGAGTCGCTAGTCCAATCTGGGTTCCACTTAGCCTAGTTGCGTTGGTGATCGGCGCCCCTGTGGTCGGCGTACTGGCGATTAAAAACAAGATAGAAGATAATAATAGAATCAGTAAATACGAAAGAAACAAGTGTATTTTTATGGCAGAGGCGTCCGCAAACTATCTGGACGGTGTATCAAACGAAAACGTGCTCAGATTCTTCGTGAAGGACCAACTGAAGGAGGCTAAGTTGTGCCTGAAGCAAATTGAAGCCCGCATTCCAGAGCTTATCGGGGCTGACGAGCTGTTGTTTAATCAACTCCGTGACGAAACACGCTCAAAAAAAGATATTCAAGACCTATATCAACCATCAGTGGATGAGGCGTCTTATATCAGAGGACGTCTGGCAGTATTTGGATTAAAAGAAATCCGTGCCGTTGACATCAGCAGCGATGAGTTAGACTGGAAAGAAGACAATTCCCCCCGCCTTGGGTGTGGTGTGTTTGCCACTGTGTATCAAGGAATGCTGAAAAGATATGGAGTGGAGCAAACTGTGGCATTAAAGGTTTACAACGAAGTGCTTGATGCCAAAAATGCGAACCAAATCATGGTAGAAATGGAACTGTTGAGGTGAGGAAGTTGCCTTATATATGTTTCTATTTTCGTAATCTTCGCATTCAGCAATCCATTTACTCTGGCTTTTATCAGGTGTTGAAGTGATTCCTTCAACAATTAGCTGATACGCCTCATTGTAAAAGTTTGGGGACGAAAGTAACTTTGGCTACTAGTGAGTTGGTCTTTAGAATTCATCGTAGCGTGGTCCTGAAATGGTCTTCTTTTTGTCAAGGAGGAGACTACACCATAGTACTTTGAAAAGGTGGTCTTAACTTTAAAGCAAGTTTTAGAATGCTTATACTAAAAAAAGTAAGACTTTTTATCTAGTATATAATTAGGACGAGCGGAAAGGGAATAGGGCGAATCTTCGTAGTAGAATCTTTGCTTTTCGGTCTTACTTTTACTTAATTATTCTTCTCTTTTTTGTCACTTATTTCGGCTGTTTTTTTTATATAATTACCACCTTTCTTTTGTTCATCAGAAAATTAGACCATCCTCACATTGTAAAGTTTTATGGCACATCCCTTCTCGACAAAGAGGGCATCACAAGAGTGATCTTGGTAATGGAAAAATGCAGAGGAAACTTAAAGAGTCTCATATTTCATAACCCAGAAGCAGCTCCAGCAAAATCTAGCAATCCGGCTGTCTTAAGAGAAGTATGTCGATGGGCGAAAGAGATCAGTGGTGCTCTTGCGTTCATACACAAACAGGGAATTATTCACAGAAACCTCACACTTGAGAACATCCTGGTATGAAACTATAAGCTCTTCACATGTACCATGATTAATTTCCTTTAAGATGTACTATTTTTGTTGACAGCCTTCTTTAGCGAACCAAATACCTCATTATTAAGTATAGTCGCTAGGGTTCAAGTAACATTATAACGAGTGTCGATACAGAGCACGGTTCAGTTCCCAGACTAAAATTTAGGATCCACGGTAGCGGCAACAGAACCGTAACTGACTGGTTTATTTGACTTCTCGAAAAGCAACACTAAGATTCTCACATTTGTAAACCTCACTGTTAGGACGAAACTCACGCTCTCATAAAAGTACACCTGGTGATTCCAGAAACCTCTCAAAAGAATTAAATTTAGCAGTGTTACAGGTTTTCAAAGTTAAAGTAATTTCGTACATGAGAAATAGAAAGTTCCAAAATTTTCCAAGTATTGGATCGGGCACTGTAATAACGAACCACTCTTGACGGTTTTCTTGTTGCCAGTTGAGAATGAATTCTACTCGTAAACAATTGTCTTGCTTTTTCTTTCAACTTTCTACACCTTTGATAACGTCGTACGTAACTAAATGCCAAGCCGGCTCTTAATCCGATTTTTTGTTAAAATCTTCATCAGTCGTGTGATAAATCTGTAAACTACCATGGCCAAACTTGCTCAGCTCGCAACCGTTTTGTGTCTATGCAGTCGGTAATGTCAAGACATTTGGCCGATATTAAGGAGCTTAAGAACCACGACAGCGACGCCGAGGACAACGTCGATTAAAAACTGAATTTATATTTTACCTACGAGGCTCGCTATACTCTAAAGTCATTTACTTTGTTTATCACTGTCAAAATTTAAAAAAAATTGGTCTTCGTGGTACACGTTCTCCAGACAACGTAGAATTTGGTCATTTCACGTGGTTGATTTGCAGAGGACAGCAAAGAAATGTACTAAGAATTATAACGCACGCGCGCCATTGTTCTACTTATTAAATCCATTTTGAAATCACTGGTTATCCTTGCAATCTGATTGGCTCTCAATGGTGCGATTTATTCACGAATCGCACTATTTTTTGCTCTAAATCGCATCTTTTTCTCAGCCATTGAGAATGGGACAGTAAAACAAAACAACAAATCAGATTTCACTATTAGTTTAACGTAAACAATAAAATTTCAGGAAAATGAAAGGCAAAAAGCCATTGTGTGGAGAATTTAGCAACTAGTATTGCCAAAACTTTGTTGTTATTGTGTTTTTTTTTTTCCAAAAAACTTGATGAATGTAATTAATTACAGTTTCTAAATGACGATTATCAGCTCCTTCAGGCTGAACGCCTACTTTAATGGAAGTTTCCAACTTTCAGTGTCCATTTTGACGAATATTTTGGCGATTTTTCTTCAACATCTGCTCAAAATCCGTATGATACCGAGTCCAGTAAAACATAAACAAACGAAAACCACACAACAACAAATTCAGGGCCACCTCAAGAAGGTAGATGTTTCCAGGTTTCTGGTAGTTTCAAACGAAGCAACAAAAGAGCTCAACTCTGTCGCTGTGAATAAACATAGTCAAAATATACCCCGCTCCACAAAACAGTGAATGAATGAACGTCTTACGAAGCTGGTGTTAGTCCCGCCATCTTGGAAATATCTTGAAACAAATGGCGCCGCAAGAACTTGACAAAGTCCTGAGTATTGAGTCCTTCGCCGAGGTCACAAAAAGAAACGGAGATGATAACGAGCTGGACTCCCTTAAAATCATGCCATTAAACGGTATGAAAGAAAAAAAACGTACCATCCACTGGGCATCGTGCACTCGAGGGAGTTTCACAACTCAAAAGAAATCCATCGCAGAATTACGCAGGATGCACCTTCAAATTCCTTCTCCAACGACAATGAAAAGTCTCAGCCTCAACCACAAAAGAAAGAAAGACCTTCCATCATTGATTCAGGCGACGAGAATTGAACCTTTATACCTGAAGCAGACTATTTTCGTTCTGACTTCAAAACCGCTTGTTTCTTTGTCATGCTCGGATGAGTTTTCGTCACATGACATCGTTTTGCATACTAAATGAGACGAAAGGCGTTTCCGGTTCCGCTTTTTTTTTTTTAACAAACCGGCTACTGGAACAATACACCAAAAGTCTAAAAATTAAGGCGATAAAATTGTGCGATTTCAAAATGGATCTAATAAAGTGGCAATTGAACTTCATGTCGTGCAATTTTGGTCTGAAATCATACACGCGTATGATTTCAGACCAAATTGCACTCCACTCAGTTCAATTACCATTATTAATTAAATCTTTCTTAAGCTCCCTGTTCTCCCAGCTCTTCCTTCGGGCTGTTTATTATATGGCTTTTTGCTCTGCCTTTGCAGGCCCGTACTCGGCCCGTGGGTATACAAACACAAGCGATATATATCAGTGATCATATGTGTATTTTTATTGAAGTTATCAGAAGAGCACTCAGTGAGGATTACCGATGTTGCCGTTTCCAAAGAAGCAAAGAACGTCACAGGTACTTTGACGGGAACCCTTTTCTACATCGCGCCGGAAGTGTTTCATTCAAAGCTGTATGACAGCAAAGTAGACATTTACAGCTTTGGTCTAATACTGTGGGAGATGTGGTATGGGAAACAGGCTTTCTCTGAAGTGAGGGCTTTCACTGCTATCGTCGATGCTGGTCATCGTCCTAAACATCTGAAAAACTGCGAGAAGCCTCCGCAGCCCTGGAAAGAATTGATGAAGAAATGCTGGAATGGAAACGCAGTGGAACGTCCTTCAGCTGAGGAATGTAACCAAAAGACAACTGAACTGTATGAACAGCTCGAGGTTGTAGAGTTAGTGTAACATTTCAGTGTCGAATGGACTAGTTTCTAGGAAACAGAATGAATGAATGAAAAAAAAAGGCTAAATAATACCTACAGCATGAAATCCAAATTAAAATTGCTTAAAGAATCGTAAAAATAAGGCCTCTTCTTTATGGGCAAGTTCCGTGTTCCGTAAAGATGCGTAAATACAGAGAACGTGTAAAGACTGCGTAAAGGATATTAAACGTTCGTAAAGAATAAGGATCTAGATGGATATGATTCACCACTTTCTAGAGAAATACATATTTTCTAGAGAGATACTCAAAGAAGTGAAATAATTATGTCTTGTCCATCTTCAATGGAAATACCGAATTATTTTGAGCTGTTTCTCTTGACACATTCTTTACGCATTTTCACTCATTGTTCTTCACGGACCTTTAATTTTCTTTACGCCGATCGATCTTTACGCGCTTTTATTAAACGCGTAAAGATGTACAAACTCGTCTTTACGGTTAGATTTCATTAACAACTTCTTTACGAAACGCGTAAAGGTAGTTTTACGCTTCTTTGCAACGAAACTGTTGCATGATCATCGTTTGTTGGATGTAGTCATTTCTGATATCACCATTCTCAAAATTTTAAAAGCCTGTAGGCGTCTGGTCCTCACACAAACGCGAATTTAGTGGTTTTCACATTAGGCACCAGTTTCTCTCGGTTTTCGCGCCATTTTTGCGTCCTTTCGAAGGTGTCAAAATGTCGAAGTAAGCACAAGCGTCGATCGATCTTTTGATCATTTTTCGCTGTTTGAACTCTGCTTCGCCTGAGCAAAATCCAGTTCACCATCGGTTCGTTTCCTTCGATTTCAAGGCAAAGTTTTTGGCCGCATACAACTGCTGAAGACAGTATACCCCACACCAGAACAATCAGTTTTTCTGTTTTTTTTTCTTTTTTTTTTTTTTTTTTTGCTATAGCTGGAGTACCTTCAGGTATTTACTCTAAGAAGGAAAGGCCAGTCCCTGCCAGTCTATTGTTAAAGAACATAAGATGAATTTTATAGGGAAATCTTCTGGTGGAAATTCTTGGTGGAAAAACTCGGTAAATATTTAAATTGCGTGTACTTAGGATTAATTTAGCTCAAAGAGAATGAGTTTCATCAAGTTTTTTTTTTGGTGTTTTTTTTTTTTTAATCTGGACGGTTATCTTGATTTAGTATTAGTGCTCTGGCCATGTGATTTACTAAAATGTATTTTACCTGACCATTTTTCTGGAACACTTTATTGTTATTGCTGGTATGTTCTGCTCTTGATTTAGAGCTTTACTTTCGACTAAGTAAAACCACAGCAGACCTTATTTCTTTAGTGGAGATCACATATGGACAATGTTAGCTAATGTCAAATATCTCCTTCACCTAACTCATCTTGGTAAATGCAAGTACAGTTTGATTAAGAAAAGGTGGTTAGTAAGAAACAATAATGAAGAGTAGCTATTAATATTAGTTTTGCAAGTACTCTAATGTAGCTGTATTAATTGGTATCGTATACACTGGATAATGTAAAGCGTAACCAGTAAGACAACCTTTCTTCCTCAATCAGCTAGCTTGAGTTGTTCTTTGTTAGAGGTTGCACAACAGTTTTTGTTTAGTTTTCCTGTGCATTTCTGTGACTTATATTTTAATCTAATTCCGTAAAACAGTTCTTGTAATTTTTATATTGCTCTCGTTGTTTTATTTTGGCCAGACTCTCTTGGAATCATAGAGAAAATGTGAAAAATGAAAAACGTTTCGACTCTGTTATTTTATCGAAGGTAAATATGGTAATTATTCTCATGAGCATTCGTGGGACTGCTCAGTGTGGACTGTGCAAGCCCTAACGTGAGCTTAGAATTTTTGGAAGTGTCAGTTTGATACTTGATTGACAGTTTCCGACTTTCTACCAGGTCAACATAAAAGAGTGAGAGCTGGATTTCAGGTTCAGCAATATCTACAGTAGTTCTTTTACAGTAGATCAGTAGTGTATACCGATCTACTATACAATATAATTACTTTTACAGTGGTTCAGTTCTTTTACAGTATACGGCCTTAATTGAAAGAAGGAGCGTCATATTGTTTTCCATCCTCGGAGACCCAGGGCAGCTGGTCGGGACGATGTGATATTTTCGGGCGTAAGTTTACTTCAAGAGCGGGGCGACTTACCCTAACCGAACCAGTTACAGAAGCGTTGGAAATCTTGCCGCAGATTGGCCAGAATAATATTTTTTTCTGGCCAGTCAGCGGGGAGGTATTGCAAGGCGACTCTGTCGCCTTCTTACACGTGGCTTCCCTCATCGATCGAGGTAGCTACTTGGCCCGTACAACGGGATTATTCTCGTGGAGAGTTTCAGAAAAAATGTTCAAAGCAGCCGAGGAAATCGCAAGCTGGAACATGGGCGCAAGAAAACAATACTCGTCGATCAATTTTCACGGCGGACACTTACCGAAGGTATATCGTAAATTTTTATAGCTAATGTACACGATTTCTGCACTGTTGTTGGTGGCGCGCGAAGACAGTCTAGCACACAACGTATTAATCTCGAACGCTTCTGGAACTGGTTCGGTAAGGTAAATTCGACATCATGGAAGACGAAAGGAGTGTGCCTGCCTTGTGTTGTAACCATCATGGGTTTGGCTGTTTGTTGTGAATGTGTTTTCAAACTTTTCAGGGAGAAGAGAGTTTCTAAACAAGAACATAAATTGACCAAGATGTACTGAATGAATGTCTTGAAGTTTAAGCAAATTAAATTTCTTTAAACTAGGTTCTCTGTGAGCCTAAAACTAGGAATTGAAGACTCGCAGACTAGCGACAAAATTACAATTCTCTGAAGGTTTGTTTTGTACGGTAAATCCCCAAACTAGATTACAGTAAGGTATGGAAATATTATTGAATCTTATAGAATACGGAGAGAAGATTTTGAAAGAAAGAAAATAGACGTAAATATTATACCTCTGGATTTTGAAATTTTATTTGCTAGGCTAGACACGTAAGACTTCAAAGTTAAGTTGTCATTTCACCTCCCCCAAAGAAAGATCATTCCATTGGCCTGTGTGATGGGTCTCTCATTAACAATAACCACATTGAAGTTAAACTTTGAGAATACTATTTTTGCCATGGTTTAAGTATGCTTCTTTAAGTAGACTTTTCATTTACTTAAGATAGTTTTTTGTGGGAAGTGGGGGGGGGGGAGGGGGTGTTCCTCTTCTTTAACCCCCACCTTTAGTGTTTTGTATACACAACCTGTCCGTACCTTGTTCCATAAAAGACAAACAACCAAAAAAAGGGTAAAATTGGACTAGGTCTCGACGTTTTAAAGATTTTTTCCCTAAGCATTAAAAATAATATACCTAGACTGCAAACCGATTCTGTTTGTATTATAATTATTATTATTATGATTATTATGATTATTATTATTATTATTTCTTTCCCATTTGAAGACGAATTGTTATTTTCATTCTCAGAAATTGTTCCCTTTTTCTTAGAAAACCAGGACGTTTTTATTTAATCATTTGACATAAAGCTATTCAGTTCGCACAAAGGTGAAATAATTTTTCTATCTTTTTTTTTAGACAAAATAACTACTAAACTGCCATTAGTTCAGTTACGCCCGGCACCTGGTTGAAAACCGAGTCCATTCTAGAATACGTCGAAGAAAGTGGTCCGTATGATGGCGTGACACCTCTAGCTTCCGCTCAAAATACACCTTCGTCGGAAGTCAGTGGGCTATAACTTTGTTTATCGCCTCTCTAGCTTGATACATCATGTTACGTCATTGCTTGTGATACGCCTAATTAGCTTTGATACATGAGTTGTCCACCTGTTTTAATCTAACTACAAAAAAATAACGCCGAAATATTGTAACAATCTTTTTGCATTGTAATAAACCCAAATTTGCTTTTCAGCAATCTTAACAATCTTCGGACTCCGCGTCTGGTTTATGTTACTAGCTCGGTATAATGATATATGACCTGTGTTGCCACTGTTTATAGGCGATCCAATTTCCATGTTAAGACTGGCTCATAGCCACTTTGATCGAGTTCTCAGAATTTACTCTGCCATAGGATTGGCTGAGAGAATAATGAAACAAACAGCAGAACAATGACCCAAAAAGTTATGAAAACAACACACGGCTGCCATGCATACAGTTAGATGTAAAACAATACTGCTCCGATAGCTTCAAGGAAAGTGAGAGAGCTTTCCCTTGAAAAGGCTTTTCTTTAAAGTTAACCGTTGACGTTTATTTAGTTCTCTACCAGACGACGTCTGGTTCTCTACCACAGTGCAATCTAAAGAGCAGTGATCTTTAAATCCACTGAAATCTGTGAAAATGGCTCTTAGCAAGACCAAAAATATCGAGGAAATCGACGACCTGTTTGAAATGTTTCAAGCTATGGCGGCTCTTGGTATTTCATGTACAGGATTAAAAACTCTGGACGATCTGAAAATGCGAGCAAGAGCGGAATTAAGTCAGACACCAAATAAGCCAAGCTGGAAAGCAGGACAGGTATGAATTGATTATGTACGTACAGACGACACACATTTTCTATTTCTACCAATGATGAGGCTTGTTGTCATTCTGAGAACCGGCCTAATGCAGTCGATAAAGTGAAGCCTTTACTAGCGGGGTCGCTGAAGTAGATTGAAATGTGGATTTTGCCTTCAGAGTTCAGTGCAGATCATCCCAAGTCAAGCGTCCATGCTCGATACGGTCGACTAGATTCGACGCGAAACGAATTTCGAATCGTACGACTCGTGAATATTAAGTAGCGGTACCAGCCGACAAGTAAAGTTGAGTGGGAACTATCACGACTCACCAACATGCCGCATTTTACGCCTAGTTGAGCGTCCTGAATGTAATACGAACAGGAAACAAGGAACACTGCTTGTAAATCTCGTTCTGTATTTTATGAGGGAATGAGTCCAGAACTTACACGACTCTTCAAGAAGCTCTAGCAAACTTAAAATTAGAGGGCGTTAGCTGTCACCATTTTTGTTAAAACGAAAATTATTAAGTTAGACTGATTTTTGAGCCTCACGTCTTCCGCATCAAAAAACGTGACATTCTCCACGCTATATGCGTTGCACGTTTTCAAAAGGTCGAGGGCAAACACGCGAAATAAGTCGCTTGCTTAAGTTGTTCAGTCAGCGAAATTGAATGAAATACGAGCTTTTCTTTTTTTTGTCACATTAGCCCTTCTTACTATCCAGATGTATTTTGTTTTGTGATTGACAGTGCAATGCCTCTTTTACTGCATTTTGTTTCGTCCAAGCGTACATCTGTTTACATTCCGTGGAATATTAGCCGAATTAAAGTTCCCAGCCTCCAAAATCCTCCAAGCAAAGACCTGATTTTCACTCACGGTGTACTTGGGCCGCATGGAGAGGGGTCGATCCATTGACGCACGAACCGAAACAAGAAGCCCTAGCAAGCTTAAAACCGAGAAATTAATTGCTAACTTATTTGTTAAATTAAGGTACACTTCTGTTTGAACCAAACATGAAATCCGTATTGAAAAACGTGATATTCCGTTACACTCATGACGTGATTAGTGTCAGTCGGTTCAGGTTTCAAATGGTCGAGTGCAAACATGCAAATTATATTTCTATCGTTCACACGATCTGTTCCTTTAAACTCAGGGAATTAATCAAATGCAAGTTTCCTTTTTTGTTTGTTTTTCTGTTGCATTCACCCTTTCTTAAAACACAGATGTATTTTTTTTTTATTTACGATGCGATGTCTGTTTACCTCTTAACCAACTGTTTACATTCTGTGCCTTAAAATATTTTCTAGCGAAGACCGGTCGGATCTTCACTCACGGTAAACCTGGGCCGCGCGGAGAGGTCTTGGTCTACTCACGTACAAAACGACAAGAAAACCCAGGAGCAGAACATAAACATCACTCGGCCGTCCCGGTTAAAAATAGCCACGAGCAAAACATGATTCGGGTTCGACCCTAGGTCACCCAGGTTAAAAATTCACAAGCCGAGCATGAACCGAGCTCGGACCAGGCCGTCCTGGTTTAAAAAAAGCCATGAGTAAAACGTAAGCCGGGCTAACCTCGTTCCCAGGGTCCTCTCTTCTCTCCCTGGAGCGAGAAAGTACCTCGAGTGCAGCTGGTCACGTGTCCTTGCATACCAACCAAAGCCACACTGGGGGCGGGTCCTCAACTTAATATTGTCAACAGTACAATCCAATTCTGTCTAGGGAGAGAGAAACCGTACCTGTTTTTATATGTCGCTATACCGACGCTATTTTGAAAAAAAAAAAAAAAACCATCAACAACCCGCTTCAGATTAGCTTTATCAGTTATTCACAGAAAACGAATTACATAACCGTCAAATTATCGAGGAGATACATACCAAAGGGAAGCAAGTCTCTTTTACCATATATAGCGCGGGCTCCTTTCCCGAACAGCGGCTGGTAATCGAGTCTACGGGAATGCCGATAAATCAAGTAATCCCGCAATGATGAACGAATTACACAACGTACATGAACCTTCCTCTGCTTCTCCCCCTGAACCAAGCTCAGATCTACGAACTGAACTTAAAGATACCAAAGTGCCTACGAATGGATGTTGAGCGCGGCGAGCAGACGTAAATGTCTTGTTTACCCAATGAAAGCCATCACAATAAACTCTGAGCTTGCATTGAGATGCTTGTCCAGGCGTAAAGGAGCGTTTGATTAATCAATCTAAAACAGATCTTAAGGAATAAAAACCCAGATGATCTGGAATACTTATCTTAGTATGTCGTTGGTAGTGGGAGCCACGTCCAGTATTATCATGCTCGGCAATTGAAGTTATTGTGTAGAAAATATCGCACAATTACACAGCCGAGGGCAGAAAAAAAAGCACGAGGAGAAACTGAGTACATGGAGCTAAGATAAATTGTCAGTGCTTTAGGTGACCATGCACGGCTACCAATGGCTTGGCCAATCGCTTGGCCAATGGTTCGTACACGCAACGAATCGTAAAGGCCCGTAAGTAACGACCTCCGAAAGAAGTGAGCCCACCCCGAATCCCCTGAAAATAGAGGAACTAAGGGCCAAGTCGCACTGGAGGGCAATTTCAGATTTGTTCTGGACAAATCCGACTAGAAATCGGCCAGTGACAAAATATTTGTCCGGAAAGCTACAGTCGCACTTGAGAACAAAACCTGCGATCATTAAACATGTAAGGGCCTGGCAAAGGATAGATCCATCCTGGTGGATATTGTGGAAATTCGTACGGGAAAAATTGGTCGCCCGCGCCGGGATTCATGTTGTTGCGAAATGAGAACGTGATTAATTTTACTGCGAAGTCTATCGCACAGAGACTCTGCTACATATCACCTGTCAAATCATTTCCGAATCAAAACACCCTCGCTTTTGTTTTCCAAGATTTGTCTCAATTTGGCTTGCCCCAGAGGTAATCGACGGCATCTCTGAAGTTTGTCCGTTCGCGACCAAATTTTGTCCTTTGGGGAACAAACCGGTCGCACTTGGTTTTTCATTGTGATGACGGATTTTTGACATTAGTACACAGTTTTGTCCTCTAGTGCGACTTGGCCATAAGGTTCAAAAGTAAAATTATTTTTCCAATCAATAACCTGAATAACGTACGATAAACTGATGACGATTCAACTAGGGAAGGTATAGCTAATTCCAGGAGGCGTCATGAAGCGACCTGGTAAAACAAACCCCGCAAAATTTTCATCAAGTAACAAGAAGGAACTAACAGGACCTTTTCTTCTAATTGAAATTACTAAAATTGACAACTTTGCATCAGTTTTAACAGGAACGCATAAAAAGAACGTTTAATCATATTGAAATTAAAAACTCGACCAGAGCAGTTAAATATTTATAAAGCAGACTAACGCAGCAGTGCATCATGAACAGTAAAAATAGTTTAAGGTATCTTACATCACGGTCTACATATAAAGTGCCAACCCATGTGCCAGCAACATAAGTTTGAACTGGAACGAAGAATTTCTAAACGATTTATAAGAACTCAGTGTTTTTACGAATTACACCCACAGTCTTAGAGGAGTACAGCCCTGTTCTCATAAAATTAAAAGAAAAAAAAAAAAAAACCGGGAGTAGATACTTACAGTAGAAGTCATTTGCGTCCCCTCATAAGGTGAGAGATCCTTCCCCATGTCAACTTTCTTTTCTCTCATAAGCTCTAGTGCGTCTAGAGATGTGCCACACTCTCGTTTTAGGTGCAGGGATCGTAACCAATACTTACCTAACTTTTTAAAGATGCTACTTTTAGCCCTCTCCAGATCTACACACGTGTATTTCACTTATGGGAAACAATCGACTTGCACAGTGTTTGGGTTGGAGATTCTCGCCCATATCAACTTTCTTTTTTCTCTCGTAAGTTCTCGCGCGTTTAGAGATGCGCCACACTCGCGTTTTAGGTGCGGGGATCCCAACCAATGCTTACCTAACATTAGAAGATGCTTCTTTTAGTCCTCCCCCAAATCTACACACGTGTATTGTAGCTTACAGTTCTTGTTGACGCTACGTCTAGAGATTTCGAACTCACGCTCTGTTGAAGAGACTCGAAGAGCTCGTTGAGTATTGAAAGATCAAGCGAGGTTCGAAAATGTTTCTCGTGCGTTTAGAGATGCGCCACACTTGCATTTTAGGTGCAGGGATCCCAACCAATGCTTACCTAACATTTTAAAGATGCTACTTTTAGCCCTCCCCCAAATCTACTTGTAAAAGTCTCTCGATTTAAACAGTGCTTGGGTGAGAGATTCTCGCCCATACCAACTTTCTTTAATCTCGTACGTTCTCGCGCGTTTAGAGATGCGCCATAATCGCGTTTTAAGTGCGGGGATCCCAACCAATGCTTACCTAACATTTTAAAGATGCTACTTTTAGCCCTCCCCCAAATCTACACACGAGTATTTCACTTGTGGAAGTCTGTCGCTTTGGACAATGCTTGGGTTAAAGATTCTCGCCCAAATATATCTTTTTTTCACTCGCGTGTTTTCGCGCGTTTAACGATGCGGCACACACGCGTTTTATGTCTAAAGATCCCAAACTATGCTTACGGGGCTCTTTAAAAATGCTAGTTTTGGCCCTCCCCCAAATCTACACAAGTGTATTTCACTTGTTGGAGATTCTTGCCCATTTATTTTTTTTTTTCTCTCGCGTGTTTTCGCGCGTTTATAGATGCGTCACACTCGCATTTTCGGTGTCGGCATCTCAAACTATGCTTACTGGACTTTTTAAAAATGTTAGGTTTGGTCCTTTCTCAAATCTACACACGTGCATTTCATTTGTGGAAGTCTATCGATTTGCACAGTGTTTGGGTTAGAGATTCTCGCCCATATTAACTTTCTTTTCACTCGTAAGTTCTCGCGCGTTTAGAGATGCGCAACACTCGCGTTTTAGGTGCGGGGATCCCAACCAATGCTTACCTAACTTTTTAAAGATGCTACTCTTAGCCCTCTCCCAAATCTACACACGTGTATTTCACTTCCGGAAATCTATCGATTTCGACTATGCTTGGGTGAGAGATTCTCGCCCATATAAACTTTCGTTTCTCTAGTAAGTTTCTCGCGTTTATATATGCACTACACCCGCGGTTTTGGTGTCGGGATCTTAAACTATGCTTAGTGGACTTTTTGAAGATACTAGATTTGGCCCTTTCTCAAATCTACACACCTGTATTTCACTTTTTGTAGTCTGTCGCTTTGGACAATGCTGATATGGGCAAGAATCTCCAGCCCAAACACTTTCCAAATCGATAGACGTCCAATACAAAATACACGTGTTTAGATTTGAGAAAGGGCCAAATCTACCATCTTCAAAAAGTCCAGTAACCATAGTTTGAGATCCCGACATAAGAACCGCGAGTGTGGCGCATCTCTAAACGCGCGAGAGCTTACTAGAGAAAAGAAAGTTGATCTGTGCGAGAATCTCCTACCGAAGCACTGTCCAAATCGATAGACTTCCACAAGTGAAATACACCTGTGTGGATTTGGGCAGCGCTGAAAGTAGCATCTTTAAAAAATTAGCTAAGCATTGGTTGAGATTCCCGCACCTAAAGCCCGAGTGTGGCGCATCTCTAAACGCGCCAGAACTTACGAGAGAAAAGAAAGTTGATATGGCCGAGAATCTCCAATCTAAACTCTGTCCAAATCGATAGACTTCCGCAAGTGAAATACACGTGTGTGGATTTGGGGGAGGGCTAAAATTAACATATTTAAAAGGTTAAGTAAGCAATGGTTGAGATTCCCGCGCGTAAAACGTGAGTGTGGGGCATCTCTGAACGCGCGAGAACTTACGAAAGGAAAGGAAGTTGATATGGGCGAGACCCTCTCACCCAAACACTGTCCAATTCGATAGACTTCCAGTAGTAAAACACACGTGTGTAGATTTGGGGGAGAGCTAGAAATAGCATCTTTAAAAACGTTAGGTAAGCATTGGTTGGGATACCCGCACCTAAAACGCGAGTGTGGCGCATCTCTAAACGCGCAAGAGCTTACGAGAAAAAAAGAAAGTTGTTATGGGCGAGAATCTCCGACCCAAACACTGTACAAATCGACACACAGCCACAAGTAAAATACATGTAAGTAGATTTGAGAACGGGCCAAATTTAGCATCTTGAAAAAGTCCAGAAGCATAGTTTGAAATGCATTGTTCCAAGCGACAGACTATTACAAGTGAAATACACTTATGTAGATTTGGAAAAGGGCCAAATCTAGTATCTTTAAAAAGTCCAGTAAGCATAGCATGAGATCCCGACACCAAAACCGCGAGTTTGGCACATCTCTAAACGCGCGAGAGTTTACTAGAGAAAAAAAAGTTGATATGGACGAGAACTGTCCAAATCGATAGACTTCCACAAGTAAAATAAACGTGTGTAGATTCGGGGAAGGGCTAAAAGTAGCATCTTTAGAAAGTTAGCTAAGTATTGGTTGGGATTCCCGACACCAAATCCGCGAGTGTGGCGCATCTCTAAACGCGCGAGAACTTACTAGAGAAAAGAAAGTTGATATGGACGAGAATCTTTTATCCAAGCACTGTCCAAATCGACAGACTTCCACAAGTGAAATACACGTGTGTAGATTTGGGGAAGGGCTAAACGTAGCATCTCAAGAAAGTTAGTTAAGCATTTGTTGGGATTCCCGACACCAAAACGGTGAGAGTGGTGCATCCCTAAACGCGCGAGAGCTTACTAGAGAAAAGAAAGTTTATATGGGTGAGAATCTCTCACACAAGCAGTGTCCAAATCGACAGACTTCCACAAGTGAAATACACGTGTGTAGATTTGGGGAAGGAATAAAAGTAGCATCTTTAAAAAGTTAGCTAAGCATTAGTTAAGATTCCCGCACCTAAAAGGCGGGTGTGGCGCATCTCTAAAAGCGCGAGAACTTACGAGAGACAAGAAAGTTGATAGGGACGAGAACCTCTCACCCAGACACTGCTTAAATCGATAGACTTCCACAAATGAAATACGCGTGTGTAGATTTTGGGGAGAGCTAAAAGTAGCATCTTTAAAAAGTTAGCTAAGCATTGGTTGGGATTTCCGCACCTAAAACGCGAGTGGGGCGCGTCTCTAAGCGCGCGAGAACTTACGAGAAAAACGAAAGTTGTTATGGGCGTGAATCTCCAAGCCAAACACTGTCCAAATCGATATACCTCCACATGTGAAATACACGTGTGTAGATTTGCGAAAACACGCAAGAGAAAAAAAAATATAAATGGGCAAGAATCTCCAATGCTAACACTGTCCAAATCGATAGACTTTTACAAGTGAAATACACGTCTGTAGATTTGAGAAAGGGCCAAATCTGGCATCTCCAAAAAGTCCAGTAACCATAGTTTGAGATCCCGACACCAAAACCGCGAATGCGGCGCATTTCTAAGTGAAATATACCTATGTAGATTTGGGGAAGAGCTAAAAGTAGCATCTTTAAAAAGTTAGCTAAGCATTGGTTGGGATTCCTGCACCTAAAATGCGGGTGTGGCGCATCTCTAAATGCGAGAAAACTTACGAGAGACAAGAAAGTTGATAGGGGCGAGAACCTGTCACCCAGGCACTGTTTAAATCGATAGACTTCCACAAGTTAAATACACGTGTGTAGATTTGGGAGAGGGCTAAAAGTAGCATCTTTAAAAAGTTAGGTAAGCATTGGTTGGGATTCCCGCACCTAAAACGTGAGTGTGGCGCATGTCTAAACGCGCGAGAGCTTACGAGAGAAAAGAAAGTTGTTATGAGCGAGAATCTCCAACTCAAACACTGTCCAAATCGATACACTTTTACAAGTGAAACATACGTGTGTAGATTTGGGGAAGGGCTAAAAGTAGCATCTTTAAAAAGTTAGCTAAGCATTGGTTGGGATTCCCGCACCTAAAATGCGGGTGTGGCACATCTCTAAATGCGAGAAAACTTACGAGAGACAAGAAAGTTGATAGGGGCGAGAACCTGTCACCCAGGCACTGTTTAAATCGATAGACTTCCACAAGTGAAATACACGTGTGTAGATTTGGGAGAGGGCTAAAAGTGGCATCTTTAAAAAGTTAGGTAAGCATTGGTTGGGATTCCCGCACCTAAAACGTGAGTGTGGGGCATGTCTAAACGCGCGAGAGCTTACGAGAGAAAAGAAAGTTGTTATGGGCGAGAATCTCCAACCCAAACACTGTCCAAATCGATACACTTTTACAAGTGAAACATACGTGTGTAGATTTGGGGAAGGGCTAAAAGTAGCATCTTTAAAAAGTTAGCTAAGCATTGGTTGGGATTCCCGCACCTAAAATACGGCTGTGGCGCATCTCTAAACGCGCGAGAACTTACGAGAGAAAAGAAAGTTGCTATGGGCGAGACTCTCCAACCCAAACACTGTCCAAATCGATATACCTCCACATGTGAAATACACGTGTGTAGATTTGAGAAAGAGCGAAACCTAGCATCTTCAAAAAGTCCAGTGGTCATAGTTTGAGATGCCGACACCGAAATTGCGAGTGTGGCGCATCTCTAAACGCGCGAAAACACGCGAGAGAAAAACAATATAAATGGGGGAGAATCTCCAACGGTAACACTGTCGAAATCGATAGACTTTTACAAGTGAAATACAAGTCTGTAGATTTGAGAAAGGGCCAAATCTATCACCTTAAAAAAAGTCCAGTAACCATAATTTGAGATTCCGACACCAAAACCGCGAATGTGGCGCATTTTTAAACGCGCAATAACGTACTAGAGAAAGGAAAGTCGATATGGGCGAGAATTTCTCACTCAAGCACTGTCCAAATCGATAGACTTCCACAAGTGAAATACACGTGTGTAGATTTGGGAGAGGGCTAAAAGTAGCATCTTTATAAAGTTAGGTAAGCATTGGTTGGGATTCTCTCACCTAAAACGCGAGTGTGGCGCATGTCTAAACGCGCGAGAGCTTACGAGAGAAAAGAAAGTTGTTATGGGCGAGAATCTCCAACCCAAACACTGTCCAAATTGATATACCTCCACATGTGAAATACACGTGTGTAAATTTGAGAAAGGGTGAAACTTAGCATCTTCAAAAAGTCCAGTAAGCATAGTTTGAGATGCCGACACCGAAATCGCGAGTGTGGCGCATCTCTAAACGCGCGAAAACACGCGAGAGAAATAAAATATAAATGGGCGAGAATCTCCAATGGAAACACTGTCCAAATCGATAGACTTTTACAAGTGAATTACACGTGTGTAGATTTGAAAAAGGGTCAAATCTAGCATCTTCAAAAAGTCCAGCAAGCATAGTTTGAGATCCCGACACCAAAACCGCGAATGTGGCGCATCTCTAAACGCGCGACAACTTACTAGAGAAAAGAAAGTTGATGTGGCCGAGAATCTCTCAACCAAGTACTGTCCAAATCGATAGACTTCCACAAGTGAAATACACGTGTGTAGATTTGGGGAGGGCTAAAAGTAGCATCTTTAATTTAGAAAGTTAGGTAAGCATTGGTTGGGATTCCCGCACCTGAAACGCGCGTGTGGCGCATCTCTAAACGCGCGAGAACTTACGAGAGAAAAGAAAGTTGATATGGGCGAGAATCTCTTGCCCTGAATAATGCTTTATCTTTAATGCGCAAACTTTTGGCCATGGAAAAAGAGACCAACTTCTGGTCTTGTTTTTTCTTGCAAGCACTCATGTCTATGTTGAATGAAAAAATATTTATATTCGTGTTATTGAAATCTCAGCCAACGAGAACTGAAACTATTTATTATTGCGTTCGCTTACCCTCGATCGTTTTCTATGACCAATAGTCAACTCGGCTACGCCTCGTTGACTTTTCGCTCAAAGAAAACTCAGGCTTGTAGTCTAAAAAAAACGCCGGGCGATTTCAAAACGTCATCATCTTTCCATCTATAAGCGCGGGTCGAGAAAATGTAACACGCCTCTTCATTAATTCCAGCTGGCTAGTAACATTCCCTCATTGATAGTTGTTTCCGTACTTGCTGTAAAGAGACCCTCCCATGAAACTGAATATCAATGCTATGTATCTATTATTTATCTGCAAAACGTTCAACATTAGCCTGATTATAATCTGGCGAAATTCAGAAGTAAAACACCTGCTAATTAAAATGGAAGATTCCTGCTTAGGAGCTAGTTCTTCTTAGTCCTTGTCCGCTTTTCTTGAACACTCACTGCTGTGACTCGCATTAAGCTTTATTTTACTAAAACGCAACAACGCGTCGGAACTAGTCCATGTTTCCGGGCAGCTTCCTTTCCCTGTTTCTTGACCATTTGGGAATAAGACGACTTCTTGACTCGTCATAAAGGATTTCGAAATTCGGAGAATGGGTCAAGGATTTCCAAGACCACTAAATTTCGGTGCACCATTCACCACACCTACTATAGGACTGATCAATTCCGGTATTCACCTTGGATCCCAGTTAATATATGGATTGAGCCAAGCCTAAAAGCGGAGCTCCTGGGCCGGGCTGTTCAGAGCCTGATTAAGCTAATACAGGATAATCGGGAATTTTGATTTTCTTGTTTTTTTTACTTTGCGGTGAGGATTTCTGGTAACATTGTTTGGCCTTCTGGGTTTGAATTATCTCAAACTACACAATATAACTGGTAAAAAACATCTTAATACAAGAAAAAATATACTTTGGTTAACTTTTAATCCTGGGTTAGCGTTAACCGGCATCCGAACGACCCGGCCTTGATTACGGCTTGAGCCCGCGATCCAATATAAAAACCCACACTTGGTCAGCAGTCGTTAAAAAAAACACGTGTCCTCGATGCGCTTGAAACTTTAGCCCGCAATATATTACGTGATACTGGTCAGTGGATACCTTGTTTTGACAGGTGTCAATTGACCATAACATGGGTGTCAAATATCAAAGATGAACGCTGTAAACCAAGGTTGCATGTCTCGGTCAACTTATTAGCTAGAGTATGGCCGCCATGTCGACGTCGTCGTGGTGCGTACGCTCCCAGGAGCAATACCGCTGGCCATTTTTACCATTAGAGAAGTGGATCACGAGTTTCTTTAAGTGTGGGGCTCCGCTCGGTAGCCCTTCGGGCCGCTGGAGCTCCGCTATAAAGTTTTTTTAAATTTATTTTCAGGCGTTTTCGATTTTGTCACAAGCAAAAGACGAAGATGAAAGGAAAAGAAGATTGTTGCTGAAGTTTTTCTCTCAAAGTGAAGACTGTCTGAAAAAACTGGATGACAAACTTGTTCAGTTGCTCCAACAGAACATTGATGAAAAGATGAAAACTCACCAAGTACAACTCAAACAGAAGCAATACTTTCTTCTTGTGGCAGGTAAATGTAGAATACTTAACGTGCTTTACGTGAGAAATGCAATATTCAATAACAAGCACAGAATGTAAATTAAGACTTGTAAAGTTTATTCAGAGTCAGATTCTTCGATCCTGATTCTTTTCCATATTTTTTCGGTGGTTTCCGCATTTTCCGAGATGGTTGGCGAGGTAGTAATTCAGGCCTGAACGCATAACTGCGATGATCAATCATGTCTTCATATCTTTCTCTTCAGTTCAAATATATGATCTTTCATATATTTATTTGTATTCTTCATTATCTACGGGTATATTTAATACGAACTCACATTGTGACCAGCTCCCAAATGGCTTGATAGCTCAGTTGGTATAGCATTGTACTGGTATCGCAGAGTTCAAGGGTTCGAATCCCGTTCAGGCCTGAATTGTTTTCAGGCTTTAATTACACAATTGCTTAAGTTGTGTGCATAACTGCGATGATCAATCATGTCTTCCATCTTCAAGTTCATACTCTTGATCTTGTGATCACCAGATCTGCTGCAGTTCCCTTTGTGTCTAACTTTTGCATCGCTGAGCAACCAATCTCTGATCTTAAAGCAATTACATTCAACCTGACACTCAGAAAGGCCCAGGTCAAACGCCGTACTTCACATGAGCCGAACCCAATTCAACCAATTAGGCTCGTGAAGTTCGGCGTTTGACCCAGTTAAGTTCGACTGATTTTATTTGGAGCGGCTGAGGCCTTTTTCACGCCTGGCCAGCCGTGAATAACGCCTGAAGACCGACTTTCCACGTTTGACTCAAACAGGCGTCCTTTTAATTATTTGAGTCGACCCAAACTGTCGTTGGGTTCGGCTCATGTGAAGTACGGCGTTTGACGCGGGCCTAAACCACCTAACATACGCAAAACTGTTGTCTCGCGGGCACTCAAGAACCTGGATGTCGAAACCTTCATCGATGCTGTTAACCAGGTAGGTTTATTGGATGATAATCTGTGTCTGGCCTCTGCTGCATCCAAATATGCACAAGTTCTTGTAGATACCCTTGACCAGATGGCGCCAATTAAATCCAGATTAATTACTATTCAAAGTAATGCATCATGGTACGATGATGGGATTCCATTGCAATTGAAAAAAGGCTTAGAGGAAAGTTTGGGCGCAAGTGGCGCCGGTCTAAATTTGAATGTGATCGATTAGAAGTTTCACCACAATTGCTACCAATCTCGCAATCTGATTGGCTAATTTGCCGTTCTCGATAAGAGCTCAGACAACCCTGCACGCATTAATTAATGTGTCACCGATGCAATGCCTTTTCCAGCTCGAGCTCTGAAAAAAAAAAATTTCTTTGACGCTGATATTGTGGTAAAAAACAAATCGAAATGTGGTTTAGCGTAGTCTGTACTCTTATCGACAACGATACGCGTCATCACAGCGGTCAAAATTTGTTGTGGACTCACTTGGCTGCGCCTCGTAAGTCCACAGCATTTTGACCACTGTGATGACGCGTATCGTTGTCGATAAGAGTACAGACCACGCTAAACCACATTCGATTTGTAGCTATTTGTTAAATATCCAACAATGTTGTATAGTTAATCAGCTATTAAGTAGCAGCAAAGAGGCACATTATCCCAAGTTCATTGCAGAATATTCTACTGATTCGAGGAAGCTTTTCAAGTCTGTAAACAGGCTACTTTATAAGAACCTAGCTAGATGCATGCTATCCAACAACTAAAAGTGATACCACCTTGCTTGTGCATTTGCTGATTTCTTCATGCAGATAATTGACCGTATACGTAGTGAAATTGCGGTTGGGGGGGAGTGCCAATGAATTACGAACAATCTCTAAAACAGCGCAATGTTTGAGCTGCGAAACGAAACTTCGGTCTTTCAAATCACTTACAAATGACGAGGTCTTGAGATTAACCAAGTCTGGGACAATTAAGTCGAGCTCAATTGACCCACTTCCAGCTTCAATCATGTCCAAGTGTACGTACATGTTTTCATGCTTTGTTGCCTATGCTCACGAGAATCATTAATTTGTCATTGGCTACGGGTGAAATGTATCGTTGCATGGTAACCGCACTAGATGACGTCGGCCTCGGGACCATGTTCTGAGCAAAAGTTCCACTCTCAAAAAGTAAAAGTAAACGAGTCTGGTTCTCGGGTGCATGGGAACCAATTCAAATGAAATTCATCCAGATGGTAGAGCCACTCTCCCAGTTTATAAAATTCGTCGTTTAATATTTTGAGTTTTATAAACAAGAAGAAAATGGTCGTCTTCCTATGTTCCCTGTCAGCCATTTAGACAAGCAGGAAAAACAAGCACAACCATATATGTAATTTCTCCGAAAGTACTCTTTCCACATAAACCAAATTAGCAGCAGAGATTACGCAGATAATGACGTTTCTAGATATTATAAAATCAATTTGGGGAAAACTATATTCTGGCCATGGGTGCTGAAGACACATAGGGCAAATTGCACAAAATTGCAAAATTGATAATTTTGAGGGCTCTAGTATTTGGCTCAAACAGGCGGCTTTAGAGAGAGAAAATCAGCTTTAAAAGTATCTTTTATTATCTTGTCTGTTACCTACATTTGGTTGATAAGGTTTTGGCCAACGAATTTGATGAAATATAAATTGATACAAAACCTATCTTGAAGGTTTTGGGAATTTCTCCAGGATGCTTTCGTCGCACGGTTCTCTCCAGTGTCTCTCCTTCGCTCGCTCCATTTTCTTGACCAAATCTAGCACAGACTCTATTAATCTAACGGTTACTCCCATCGAATACCCAGTTTGTCGTGTTTCAGACCAGAGATGATGATACAAGTAGCCTGCGTACACCTGACAAAGAATAGTTGACAAGGTCAAAATATGGTCGTAATACTTGCGATTTCTGCCATCGAGCACCTAAATTCATCAACATTATCCAACCAGGAAGTAAAGTAAATGTGTCGAGATCAATGTACAAAAGTAAATGCATGCCCTTGAACAAGCCAGAGTAATGTCTTTGGCTAAAAGCGAGTCAGATATTGCGAGAGTCGATAAGCCAAGAATGGTGAATAAACTGAACGCGTAGGCCGGAAGTCCGAGAAGCCTGACTGCTGACCGGATGTAACACAATGTAATGGGATGTGGCACCGGATGTAAGTGTAATAATATCCTCTTGTATTGGGGTTGTTTTACAATGGCAATGGTGAAGAAAGCGAAAACAAAAAACAAAAAAACCGAAAAACCGAAAAAAACGTCAAAGAAAAATTAAACGTTGAGCAATCTCATACCCGGGGAAATTAACTGGGAACAAGGTTGAAATGTTTAGGTGCAAAGTCTAACTCGGATTCATACGTACCACTGGGCCCCACGTTGAATTTTATTTTTCGCTGAATGGTTATAAGTGCAATCTGCATTTTTGGCACCCATAGCATGAATTTCTTTCTTTTTTTTTTGTTTTTTTCGCATACCTGTTTAGACAGACAGAGTTCGAACGTCCAAGAGTTCTTTGAAAAACTAACTTCCTTGTTCTCATTCAAGCCTGCACATCATTTGTTGTCAACGAAAACCTGAACATATTTTAACACCTGTCAGTACTCCTGGATTTACTGTAGCTAAACCAATAGACGATAAATGGTATCCTCTCATATAAACTTGATCCAGTGTAGTAAAGCCAATGGAGGCAATCAGGTTGCGTAAAACGATCATTTTGTCCTCTTTATTCACCACCGTAAAACAGTCATAATTGCGGATCAAAAGTCGTCCTTTTAGCCCTCTATCAATGATATATTGTATCAAAAATATCTAAAGAGACAATGCTATTGCGATAATGTCGCTTTATCTGAAGCTACAAAAATAAACAAACAAAAAGGGCGTATATCGCATTTTAAAAGTACATTCGGTCAGCAGTTTTGCTCCATTTCCGGTCTTCATACGTTTGGTCGTAACCAACGATTTCTTCGCTTTTCAACCATGCACCATGGAATGTACGGCTCGATTTAGCCCAAGACTTAATTCAGAATCGTCGCAGACATGCATTTGCTTAGCTGTGATCTTGATGCATCTATTTAACTTCCTGGATGGACTGTATTGATGAATTGTTTCGATACTCGATACGCGACTGTGTTTGACCTGTTCGACTGTTCTTTATTCTGGTTAATGCATCATCATCTGAGGTCTAAAAGTAGATGTTCGGTGAGGCTAGTCAATTAGATTTGACCTTTCCGCTAGAGTCTGTGCAAGATTTGCTCAAGAAAATGGAGCGAGCGAACTTAGGGGAGACCCATACTATCACGGCAAAAGCATCCTGAAGAAATTCCCAAAAGTTGCAAGGTAGGCTTTGTTTCAATTTATATTTCATCAAATTCATTGGCCAAAACCTAATAAATCAAATGTAGATAACAGACAAGATGATAGAAAATACTTCTGAAGCTGATATTCTCTATCTAAAGTCTGTTTGAGCCAAATACTAGAGCCCTCAAAATTTCCAATTTCGCAATTTTTTGCAACTTGCCTCGGATATCTTCAACACTTATGGCCAGAATATAATTTTCCCCAAATAGATTTTATGATATTTGGAAACCTCAATATCTATGTAAGCTCTGCTGCTAGTTTGTTTTTTTTTGGGAAAGAGTACTTTCGGAGAAATTACGAATATGGTCGTGCTTGTTTTTCCTGCTCGTCAAAATGGCTGACAGGCAACATCGTTGGACTAGCATTGTCTTCTTGAATAAAAACCCAAAATACTTTAACGGCAAACTTTATAAGCGGGGAGAATGGCTCTACCATCTTTATGAATTTCATTTGAATTGGTTCACATTCCCCCTGAGAACCAGACTTGTTTATTTTTACTTCTGAGGAGTGAATTTTTTGGTCAAAACATAAACCTCGGGCCGACGTGATCAACTGCGGTTACCATGGCAACGACACACCTGCCGATCCAAATATGGCTGTTTTTGTTCATCCCCCCAGGTAACCTACCTCCACACAAAATCTGAAGGGGGGTTAAAAATTTTCATTTCCACCTTTGCTTCACTTTCCTGAAGAATTGCTGTTAAAATGTGCCATGCTACGACCGTTTTGTTGAAGAAGCCTACTGCTGAACATAAGATCTTTGCCAACTTTTGTCCAGTCTCTAATCTTAAATATGTCTCCAAAGTTATTAAAAAGAGGGGTTGCTTTATAGCTTAATTATTATCTGGCCTGCAACAATCTACATGTGCCCCAGTCCGCATATAGGGGTTGTCAGCACAGAGTCAGTTTTAATGAGGGTGTATAATTACATTATGATATCACTGGACACTGACGGAAACAGTGTAATACTGGTTCTTTTGGATCTATTAGCAGCTTTTGACACTGTTAACCATGACTTACTTATGTCTAGGCTTGAGAGGCGTTGTGGAATTACCGGCACCGTTGTTAACTGGTTCAAGTCCTATCTTTGTAGTCTTACACAATTTGTCAGCACCAATCAATCTCATTCAACGAAACGTGACTTGCTTGTCGGAGTACCACCGGACTCTATTCTAGGACCCTTACTTTATTTGTTGTATACTGCTCCTATTTCTGATGTCATCGCCAGCCACCATCTTAATTACCACCTTTATGCGGATGATACTCAACTTTACCTGGCCTTCGAAACAGATGATGTGAATTTAGCTGTTGATCGCGTTGTTAACTGTGTCCGAGATAAGTTGCCGGATGGAACAGAATGATTTGAAGCTGAACCCGGAGAAGACGGATATTTTGTTGATTTATTCGTGGTTTCGTGTGAAGCCTGCACTTGATTATCTGCAATTTATTAGAGATGAATGAATCTCCATCTCTGACAAAGTACATTCTTGACACGGCACAAGACCTTTGAGGACCACATTAATCATATATGTAAGTCTTTGATCAACCACTTTGTTGTATCACTGGTGCAAGGAAACATGACCGTAATTATTACTTTTACTCTAAGAAACTTAAAAACTAAAACAAAAAAAAAAACACTAGCGAAATACGTAAAAAACTGGAATCTAAAAAAATGTTTCAAATATGATAGAGAGTTACTCTTAATAAACTTAGTCAAAAGGAAGGTCTTGAGTTTTTTTTTAAATAATAAAATTGTACTGGATCGGCGTATTTCCAAAGGAACAGTGCTCCAAATCTTCGTAGCGTATACAGAAAAAGCTCTTTCACCATATGCTTTGGTTTTACATGTTGGCTGCATTAGCGGGTCTTGAAAGTTGGAGCGAGGAGACCTAGTGTTCCAGGAGTTCTGTTTTAGATATTGTGAGCAGAGACAATTCTATGATTTGTAGACAAAAAGAATACGCTTAGACACGATCCAATGTGAGACAAGTAATCAATGAAGTTGTACTAAGGCAGGATTGTATTTTTTAGGGATAGTTTTGTTAAGTGCCTCGGGGAAATAATGGATGTGTACGCTATATAAATGAACTGTTATCATTATCGTTATCGTTATTGTTATTATTATTATCTCGTTTTTGCTTGTCTTTCAGTGTATACACCAAATATTTGTCACCGCTTACGTCTGTAGCAAGTTTGACCTCACCCCAGCACAAATCCCTGTGTTCCTGACAGGCACCCATTCCAAAATGAATGATGTTGTTCAGCCAAACAGTGTTTAACAATGATTCCGCCGAGGAAACTCCAGGCAAATTATTTTCGTATAGTAGGTTGATTTCCTCGTCCGTCAGCGCCACAGCAGCATCTTGTTTCCGCGGCCTGCTTTTTTCAGCGCTTTTTGTTTTGACTGAAGACTTTTCCTCTTCAATTCAAATTATTTGTGGTGATGATACTCACTTTTTTTCAAATGCCTTTCAATGCTGGAGACGAGGCATCGTAAACTTGTGGGTTCATAATCTTCTCCATCTTTACGTCTAACAGAGCGAATAAACTCTGCAAGGCACTTGTTCAATTCTGCTGGCGCAATCATGTGTACTTCTCTCTCTTTGTTCTTTTCCATTCTCAAAACTTCTTCGAACTGTTGCACATGTGGCTTAGTTTTTTCTCCCGTGTTTCTGTTCTCCATACTTTCAACATATTCCTCTACCGAAGCTATATACGCGACAAATCTTTTCTGATCTCTCTCATTTTTTCAAAGAAATTCGTCTCTGAAAAAAGTCCGTAGAGCCAATTTGTATAATTTTGCGAACGGTTTGACAAGTGAAACGCTACCAGTCGGGCATGAATGAGAATCGCCGCGATACAGCTCACACGTGAAGAAACATGATACGCGGCTCCTGATTGGACGTATCGTTTCCTCCACACGTGAAAAAAAGCGGTACGCGACATTTCATTGGCTTTCCGCTACTTAGACTGGCTTGTGAATTAGAATTTATTTCGCGCCTTTTCAGTGAGTAAGTCTCAGTATGTATATAATAAATGTTTATTTTCAGTTCGCTTGTGAATGTGAAAGTCGTAAGTGGACCTTCTCGTTTTAGCTTACGAGAATACAATCCTGTAAGCGACCACCCACTGAACAGGTGAGTTGGTCGCTAACAACATTGCAAAAGAATCAGGAATAAGGCGGCCGGATAGAACGGTATTCAGATCTATTTGTCATTATAAACTCTACCTATGGGCATGTATATAGTACAGTGTGTACGTACATTTTACGCGGATTGTCGCGGATAGTCTCACCGCACGGTCGCTGCCGCTCACGGAAATGGCCGCTAACAGGTATATATTTTAACAGGGAAAATGGACGGGCTTTTATGAGGGTGATTACTGAAGGAAATTGATCGCTTATGTTACAGGTGAGACAGGATCAGGAAAAAGCAGCCTGGTGAATCTCATTCTGGGAGAGGAACTTCTTCCATATTCTGTACTCAGTACAACGTCCACCATATGCGAACTGAAGTATGGAGAGCAACGCAAAATTGTAGCCCACTTTAAGGACAAGGATCCTGACACAGGGCTTCCAACTATGGAGTGCCCTTTAAAGACTGCGTCGTCTGAGCAGAGTTATCTTCAGCAGATCTCTCCTTATGTTCACGTAAAGAGTGATAGAGAAAAAGGTTCCGTTTACAAAAAGATTGAACTCTTTTGGCCCCATCAACTTTTGAAGGTATTTATTAGTGATGGGACGTTAAATTAGTCTTTTCCCGAAATTAATAAAAAAAAATAATCAAAAGGATGTCAAGGACGAGGAAAAGCAAGAAAGCACCACGAAAACCGTTTGCTCTGTTCTAACTATACTGTCACCACATCCTATTAGCGCCTGATTCATGCCATTTCCCTTCCCAGCAGAAGGCATTAAAACTATAAATCATCCAATTGAATGTTAAATAATAAATAAACATGCAAAAGAGTTAAATCATTCCAAGTTATCAAGTTCCACTCATTTTATTTGTGCAATCTCAAATGCTGATAGGCTTCGTTGAGTAACTGAAAAAAGAAAGCTCACCTTTCTATTCTATATATTTCAGAACGGCATAGTTATAATTGACAGTCCAGGTATTGGTGAGTCTGACATCATGGACGAGATAGTCAAACAGTATTTGCCTCAAGCTTTTGCCTTCATTTATGTCATCAACACTGCAAACGCTGGAGGAGTTCAGAAAGACAGAGTGAGCATTGAAATTACTTCGTATTTGCGGCAATGCTATGAATATGGAGGCACTTTCCATTCGATGAAAAGTCCCGGGTGAACTTTCGATTGTTTCCGTGGAAACATCTTTTGCCCTAAAAGATATGGCCTTTTTCGGGGACTTGCCATCTGATAGGGTATGCCCGAATCTGTCCTAAACGGGGTTGGTTGCGCAGTTGTTGTCGTTAAATAAGCTTGAAATCTGGCAGGTCTTCAGTCTGAACATCAAAAAACTCTTGTACGGTTGTCAATATTTGGACTCTACCCCATTCATTGTCTTAAACAGGGTTCTAAAATAGGTTATAGATTGTTGTCATGTATAGGCAGCACAACATGTGTAGCTATAAATACTGATACGCTAAAAATCATACCTCAGAAAGGTTTTCTTTTCCCAAACTTTGCCAGGGCTTCAAAATCCCCAGCGGCACCTTTATACCAAAACAAGAGTTGAGTAATCCCCGAGGATTCTTTTGATCAAAATGGAGATGCATGTTCAAATGATGACTTATTGCTTTGGATTTTCAGCTTGAAAAGCTGCTAGAAGACGTGAGAAAAGTGACGCTTGAAGGACAGGGAGGATTCACTCCCCAGTGTGCCATGTTTGTGTGCAATAAGTGGGACCAAATACCTGAGAAAGAAGCTAGAGAGGTCAAGAGTCATGTCATCAAGAAGCTGAAGAACTGTTGGCCTGGTCTTGTTCCCGAGTCTCAGATCATCCACATGTCAACGACGAACGCTAGTATCGCTCAGAACCACGGAATAATCACCGAAGACTTCTTCGCTCTTATGAATTGTTTGAAGTGTATGGTCTTGAAAAGCATTAACACCAAGCTTGAAATATATTGGAAGTAAGTGGTTGTGTTTGCCTACATTTGTTTTTGCTATGGATGACAAAATCCGTATGTTTGAGAAAAATTAGGTATAACTGATCAACACGCGTGAACAGTGAGACCTTTTCTATAGTGAGCTTTGAAAATTATAAAAAAAGCTACGTTGTTTCTATTTACCTGTTGACGAGCTGAAACAACTGTGCAATTGCGAAATTTTAAGTGCACGTAATATACTCACTGAAAGTATTATTAATACAAACCAAAGTAGATATAAAAAAAAATTGGTCCAGTTGCGACAGACAAAAAAGGCTTCAGGTAAAACTTTTGAAATATTTAAACATAACGGCATTATAAGGAAATAAAAATAAAAATAAATGAACAATAACCAAAGTAAGAACCCCAAGTTTGGTAAATAGCTGAGTAGAACTTAAGAATCCAGAGTAAAGTAGTCGGACATACTAAAACTGAGTTTTCATTCATCTTTTCGGACCGGGCAAGTTTGGTCAGTAACCTTGGTGTGTATTTTTTAAGGTGGCTGGACTGTTTTCTCTCGCGAATTATTTTCCAAGGAAAGGCTTTCGTGTTGAATGCTTCCGGAGACCATGTTAAAGCAGAGCAGAAGATACTCTCGATTCTTCACCGTTTGAATAAGATTAAAAGTCAACAAGGTCAAGTGATGGAAGAGCTTCAAAAACATATGACGACTCAAGTCGACGTTGCCGTAAAGACACTTTCTGAATACCTCAAATCAGACGATGTCAGAGCTCGCTTCACTTCATGGACCTTAGACGAAGTTCCAAAGGCAGAAAACTCCTGGGAAGTGACAAGAAACAGCACCCTGAATGCGTTGCGATCCCGTCTGAAAGATATCTTAGATCAATGGGAGGAAGATAACCAAATGTTTGCAAATGCCCGTAAGTCCCTTGTACAGCTCTTTCAGCGGCGGTTCAATTTTGTGGAAGGGGAACTCCGAAATCTCCAAGGAGCTGCTACAGCTGACGAGCTTAATATTCCAGATAATGATCCCGAAGATGACGATCTAATGCTTACAACAGGTGACAAGATTATCATCGGTGTCGCTAGTCCAATCTGGGTTCCACTTGGCCTAGTTGCGTTGGTGATTGGTGTTCCTGTGGTCGGCGTGCTGGCGATTAAAAACAAGGTGGAAGATAAAAATAGAATCAAGAAATACGAAAGACACAAATGTGCTTTTATGGCCGAAATGTCCGCATACTATCTAGATGATGTTACAAACGAAAGTAAGATAAGGGATTTCGTGGTGGAACAACTGGAAGAGGCTCAGTTGTGTCTGAAGCAAATTGAAGCTCGCATTCCAGAGCTCATCGAAGCTGATGAGCTGTTATATAATCAACTCCGTGATGAAAGACGCTCATCAAAAGAAAAACAAGACCTCTACCAACCATCAGTGCATACGGCGTCTTCTATCAGAGGACATCTTGCAGTATTTGGATTAAAGGAAATCCATGCCCTTGATATCAGCAGCGAGGAGTTAGACTGGAAAGAAGACATGTCCCCCCGTCTTTGGAGTGGTGCGTTTGCCACTGTGTACCAAGGAAAGCTGAAAAGACATGGAGTGGAGGAAACGTTAACTGTGGCATTGACAGTTTACAATGAAGTACTTGATACCATAAATGCAAATCAAATCATGGCGAAAGTGGAACGGTTGAGGTGAGAAAGTTTTCATATATGTATTTTTCGTTTGCCGTTAAATCTCAAACACAGGCAACAGAACACTTAAGAAACAAACATACAAACGAACAAATGTTGCAGATAGCTAAAATAGAAAGGAGTCGCGTCTTCAAACTGATAGGAAGTAGACCAGCTGGATTTTCACAAAGCGGGGCCAATAAGCTGAAATCGGGATTACCGAGAGCTCAGTGATGCAGATAGTGGCGGGATGAATTATTTAAATCAAGAACCTCCAGATTTTAAACCAGCTTTCTCAAACTTATTAATAATTCATCGAGTTTAAACAAAGGAAATCATGGCTGTGACGGTGTTTGGATATCTGATCTTAATTTAGCATAGATTTTTACTATATTATTTCTCCGTTTTCTCCTTAGTTGTAGTTTCGATTAAAAAGACATATCAAATACTCAAGACAATGTTTGACTACATTTCCAAAGACCTCGAAGTTCGTCAAAAATACTCCGCTAAGCGTCGTAATTTCAACTCTCTTTTCAGTGTTTGGAAATGTGGTCAAACACTGTCTTTCGTGTTTGATATATTAGGGAGTTTAAGAAAACCACAACGGCAACGGCAACGGGAACGTCGTTAAACAAAGGTTTAATGAGTAGAACAATGGCTGCGCACGTGTGTTATAATTCTTGGTACATTTCTCTGCCGTCCTCTGCAAAACAACAACGTGAAATGACCAAATTCTGCGTTGTCTGGAAACCGTGAACGACGACGACTAATTTTTTAAATTTCTATTTCGAATTTAACGCTGTGTTCCATATCCAGTTTCGAGGAAGTTTTGACAGTGACAAACAAACTAAATGACTTCAGATTATCGCGAGATTCGCAAGTAAAATATAAGTTCAGTTTCTAATCGACGTTGTGCTCGGCGTCGCCGTCGTGGGTTCTTAAACTGCTATTACCTCCAAGCAACTCCGCCACTCCGCCTACCTGTAAGACCCATGTATTATTATCAAAAAGCCTGAGAGCTAGCTGGGAACCCGAAATAACTTCTGCGGAGTTGAATAAGTTGGATACTCATTAGCTATTGCGTGTATACACAATTTAAATGTGGTTAAAAGGAAAATGAAATAATGGGGGCTTATCGTTCAGCAATAGGAAAAGCTGCTGAATTATCACGACACCCTTTGAGAAGTATAATACATAGATCTAGCCAAGACCAAAAGCGGAGCTACTCGGCACAATAGCCTTTAAAGACTCACCAGTATAAGCATTTCACCAAATAACGGAATGAACTGAAGAAAAAACGGAGGAAATCTACATTAACACGCTTTGCATAATATCACTACATCTGAGTATCAAATAGCAAATCATGTCTCAACGAAGGATGGCCCAATGAAAGAAATGTTAAGGAAAATTTGTTAGAGATTGATTATCATTCAAGGTAAAGCCAAGAAATGCATTTAAAAGAACGTCCAAAGTTTGAAAGACTTTTGGTGTTCAAGGTTAATGATTATTCACGCTAAAGTGTAATTTAAATATTATTGTGCCGACGGCCTCTTCTTCTTCTTCTTCTTCTTCTTCTTGTTCTTCTTGTTCTTCTCGAATTCCATTCCCTTATTGTGCGTGGGAAAAAAGAGTACTTGTGGTCATTTTATCGTCCGAAGCTTTACCAGTCTTCTACCAATAACCTGTAAAGAAATTCGCGAGCGAGCGTCAAATATAACGTCAAATAGAGCAAATACGTGTTCGCTTGACCTTTCTTGGTTTCCAACCGTAGCAGAAGAAGAATTTTAAGTCATCTACGAAGCGGCGGCTTCTGCTAATAGAGTGGCAGTAGTTACAAATACAGTTTTACTATTTTTAGACGTGAGGTTATGAGCAAAAATATGCAGCGCTTGTAAAGTTTTCCTATTTGGAAACAATACTGTGACACATTTTTTAAATTTCATTTTTTATTTTCGCCTGTTTCTAAACACTTGAGCTGCTTTGCCGAAGGTGCTGTAAGCTGCATATTGTAAACAAAAAGTTTTCTATTGAAGATATATCTCGCCGAAACAACTTGACAAACTTTATAGAAAATGAAGTGCAAGTTTCAAACAGTGGCAATTTAGTTCAATGTGATTCTTCCAGGCAGAAAAATCCAGCAAAAGGTGTGAAAACTGAACTGAACTAATCTTTTCCATACATCAACGAATCGACCACTTTTAATTTTCCGCTGTGTTTACCGTTTGTAGTTTCTCTAAACACACGAAACGCGTTTGATTTCTCTTGTTGATGATGAATCATGCGACTTTTCTTGCACGGCTGCACATTTTGTGCGCCAATTTACTTGAGCAGTCCTGCAGTCTTCTGAGTAAATATTTTCAAGTATTTCAAAGGCAGCGGAGGAGGGAGGCAGGTGGGCTGTAACCCCCCCCTCCCCCAAACGAACATTTGGGGGCCTCAGCCCCCTTCCTTTTCACGTTTCGATACCGAAAATATCGCTATTGCAGTATAAAACTGCTTCGACAAGATATTCCGTTTCGTAATTTTACAAATCGTTTTACCAACGCAAAAGACATTAAATTTGGAAAATACGAGTAGAGGTATGCGTTTGGCTAAACCCCCTCCTCCCCCCCCCCCCCCCCCGTACCACCTCAATGTTTCGCAGCGCTCCGGTGCCTCTGTATTTTATCCCACTGCTTTGCTATATTAGCTGGTGTGTGGCCACCATGTTGCATGGCGTGGTCGTCCAAGGGCGCACGCGTCCGCAATCCATGCTGCCAGCCATGTTGACCATGAAAAAAGAGTTGCATGAATTTCTATTTCTATGCATACATGCGGTTCTGTTGCTACGGTTATGGTGCTCGGCTTGGAGACCCTTTGGGCTGTCGGAACTACTCTATAGTTAGAACGAGCAGAAAAGAAATAAGCCGATGTAAAGAGGCAGCGAAGAAAATTCAAAAAACCAAAAAAATAATCTTTTTTCTCTGTCTCATTTTTACTTCTCCCTTTTCTTTTAACTTGTTCTTGCTGATTTTATATAATTACCATCTTCCTTCTGTTTATCAGAAAACTGGACCATCCCCACATTGTAAAGTTTTATGGCACATCCCTTCTCAACAAAGAGGGCACCTCAAGAGTGATCCTGGTAATGGAAAAGTGTAAAGGAAACTTGAAGAGTCAGATCTTCGATCACCCAGAAGCAGCGCCAGCAAGGAATGCTGATGTCCATGGAGATGTATGTCGATGGGCTAAAGAGATCACTGACGCTCTTGCGTTCATACACAAACAGGGAATTATTCACAGAAACCTTACACTGGAGACCATCTTGGTATGGAACTAAGCTCTATACATGTACCATGATTATTTGCCTTCAGGTTATACAATTTTTGGACACTACTCTCCTTAGCGAACCAGATAACTAATTAATAAGTATAGTAGCTAACGTTCAATTAGCACCGTTGCGAGTGTCGATACAAGGGTGGAGATTCAGGATTGCAACAAACTGGTCTATTTGATTTCTCGAATTACAGCACTAAGCTCATCACATTTACAAAACTCACTTTACAGACAAAACTCAAGCACATTTATAATTATACCTAGGGAAAAAATTATACCTTGTTAAAAGAATTAAATTTAGCAGTGTATTAATATTTCGAAAACGATTTTTATAAGTAGTTTTTTTGAAAAACATTTCAGAATAAAAACTAGCGGTAAAAAAAGACGTTTCGATCTCTCTGAGATTATTTTCAAGTTGAAGAAAAAACGAATCAAATATACATATATAAGTACAAATTAGGGCGTGAGAATGTCAAACGATAAAATATGTAAATACCAGCGCTAAAATGTAAGTGTTAAAGTAATAAAATACTATAAAAAAACCTATATAAATAACTTTGCACGGATTGAATCTGACTGTTTGTTTAAGGTTGGCTTAAGCTCCTTTATAAAGAGCATTTCGTAGATCAGGCAGTCGAATTTACTTTGGCGCTTTCTCAAGATCTTATGTCCCTGTTGATGAGAAGATACAAATTCTAGCTGAAAAGGCTTTTAAGGACGACTGGTTCAATAAACAGCATAATCTCAACATTACAAAATCAGACTTGGTAGAGTTGCTAAATATTGCCACCAAGAACCAGCTTTTTCAGTTCGAGGGGAGTTTGTATGAACAAACCGATGGTGTTGCCATGGGTTCGCCACTTGGACCCCTAATGGCCAACGTATTTATGTGCAGTATCGAAGATCGACTTCAGGACCAAGGCAAGTTATCCGAGTTCTACAAACGCTATGTGGATGACACATTGAGCATAATGCCTGACACCGAAACAGCTGAAGCATTCCTTTCCTCTCTAAATGAGAGCTATCCATCTGCCAACTTCACCATGGAACTTGGCGAACACGGTAAACTTCCGTTCCTGGGAACGGACATCAGTAAATGCAATGGTCGCCTGGAGACAAGGGTGTACAGAAAACCAACTGACACCGGATTATTACTACATTACAAGAGCCACGTCGACGTTAGATACAAGAAGTCATTGCTAAAAACAATGCTGGATCGTGCCTTTAAACTATCATCTACCTGGCAACTGTTCCACATGGAATGTCATCGTCTCACACAGACGTTCTCCCGCCTTCAGTACCCAGCGCAATTGATACAATCGACCATCAGTAATTTTGTCACCAAGAAAGTTTCTGGCGATCCAATTTCTACTCGAGCACGTAACGTGAATGAAGCGCCTGTCAGAATAGTGTTACCTTTCAAGGATCAGAGATCGGCCAATTCCGCGCGAAGGCAACTTGGGGAACTAGGCCGAAAAATTGGAATTGATATTCGTCCCGCGTATACAAGCCGCAAGATCGGACACAAGGTCAAACCAAAAGAACAGAAGCCGCCTATCATTAACCAGCAACGCGTTGTTTACTACTACAAATGTGGTTTGTGTGATGCAAACTATGTCGGGTACACGTGCCGACACCTCTATCAACGCATTGAGGAACACAAAGGATCGTTTTAAATCGGGAATCACATCAAAGAGCAGCATGGAACAGTCCCAAGTGACATATATCGTGATTTTAAGATCTTGAGAAAGTGCCAAAGTAAATTCGACTGCCTGATCTACGAAATGCTCTTTATAAAGGAGCTTAAGCCAACTTTGAACAAACAGTCAGATTCAATCCGTGCAAAGTTATTTATATAGGTTTTTTTTTATAGTATTTTATTACTTTAATACTTACATTTTAGCGCTTGTATTTACATATTTTACTGTTTGACATTCTCACGCCCTAATTTGTACTTGTATATGTACATTTCATTCGTTTTTTCTTCAACTTGAAAATGATCTCAGGGAGATCGAAACGTCGTTTTTTACCGCTAGTTTTTATTCTGAAAACGATTTTGCTATGAAAAAACGCGTTAGAAAGTCACAACGTTTTGACCTTCCCGATCGGGTTATTTTATGGCTTATTTATTTACTACATCGGTGCAAAAAGTGTATTAACACCAGTGCAAATTACAACGAGGACTACCGACGGTCATCCAAGGTGTTTCGGAGAGGGTCGTAGTTCACCCGAAGCCTTCGAATGATAAAAACAGGTTGTTGCTGTGTAGAACTTTGAATTGAATGCATTCGTTTAAGTTAACAAAAAGTGCTTATGTGTAGTATTTTTAGAGACGTTTCGGGGAATACCCCTTCCATCAGTCGTAAATGAAGCGTTGAGGTGGCTCCCTAGAGTATT
>NC_138151.1:5377700-5490200 GCF_964199315.1 Orbicella franksi
GATCGAACGGAGAATTTGTTTTGCAAGCAGACTTACGATTAAGACTGCTGATTTGAACGCTGTTGAAAGACCATTTTGTTAGACTATGACAAGGATTTTCTCGAAGGTCAATTTACACGTTTGAAGATTCTATAAATAGTTTCGCGCATGCTTCGTGCCGTTTGCACGTTCGTTTTCCACGGATGGATTGAGAGGTCAATTAAATCGACTTTTAATGGCTTGCTTTTCGGCTGTTGTCGAGATCACTTCTTGAGTATATACTAAAACAATTATTCTTTTCAATCTCGATGAATAGCGGCAGAATAAATAATCTACCACTATCCACCTCGATTTCAAAAAAATAATGTTAAATAACGATTTTTATTTCTATTGAAGCTAACAGAGGAGAATTCAGTGAAGATTACTGATATTGCCGGTTCCAAAGAAGGTGGTGCTTTGGAGGGAACCCTTGTTTACATCGCGCCGGAAGTGTTTCGTTCGAAGCTGTGTGACAGCAAAGTAGACATGTACAGCTTTGGTGTGATACTGTGGGAGATTTGGTATGGGCAGCGCGCCTTCGCTGAAGTTAAGGTAGAAACGCTCATAACTTTCGTAGATGCTGGAAATCGTCCTAAACATCTGGAAGACTGCGAGAAGCCCCCGCAGCGCTGGAAAGAATTGATGGAGAAATGCTGGAATGGAAACGCTGAGGAACGTCCTTCAGCTGAGGAATGTAACCAACAGACAATTGAACTGTATGAAGAGGTTGTAGAGTCAGGGGAACATTTCAGTGTCGAATGGACTAGTTCCTAGGAAAGGCTAATAGTTTAATTCCCCACATCAAGACAATCATTTTTTCTTATATTTGCTATAGCTGGAGTACTTCCAGGTATTTACTCTTAAAGGCAAAGGCGAGACCCTGCCAATCTATTGCTAAAGAACGAAATTGAATATTATAGAGGAATTTTATGATAGAAATTCTTGGTGGAAAAAGTCGGTAAATATTTAATTGTGTGTACTTAGAATTAATTTAGCTCAAAGAGAATAAGTTTCATTAAGTTTCGTAGTTGATGTTATTTCAATCTGGATGGTTATCCCGATTTAGGCTTAGTGTTCTGGCCAGGTGATTTACTAAAATATATTTTACCTGACCATTTTTCTGGAACAATTTATTGCTATTGCTAGTATGTTCTGTTCTTAATTTAGAGTTATACTCTAATTTCTACGAAGTAAAACCACAGCAGACCTCATTGCTTAAGTGGAGATCACATATGTCCAACATCTCCTTTCACCTGATTCTTCTTGGTAAATGGAAGTACATGTACACTTTAATTTAAAAAAAGGTGCTTAGTAAGAAAAAATAAAGTAAAGTAGCTATTAATATAAGTTTTGCAAGTACCATTTTGCAGCTGGAGGCGGCGTGGCCTAGTGGTTAGGGCGCTGGATTTATATTCCGGAGGCTCCGGGTTCTGGAAGCCCTTACGTAAAAATAGATTTCGTAGTACTGTCAGTTTAATGCTTGAGTGACATTGTCTACCAGGTCAACATAAAAGAGCGAGAGCAGGATTTAAGGTTCGGAATTGTAAGAGATAGCGTTGTTGTAAAGCGAATAAAAAGAGACGGATTAAGGAAGACCGGTAGTCGTCCATTTCTAGAGAGGTCGTCCCGACCCGCCCTACGATCGATTATTCTTTTACTGTATAAGGCCGTAAAAGAAAGAGCGTCATATTGTTTTCTAGATCGAATCCTGTAAACAGTCCTTGGATGGTGCTGTAACCTGAAAAGTAGGAGGTGTTCCAAATAATGAATTGCTGTTTTCTTTTGTCATCGGAATGATTTGATTCAGCCGCCCAGAGCCTAAAAAAAGTAAGAGAGGGTAACAAATTTCCGCATTTTATATTCCACCCAAACAACAGGATGGTGATTCCGTCTACCTTCGCAGTATTGAAGGAGAGCGGCCAGTCACTTCTTTGGGACCTGAATCTGTTGTAGGAAAACATTCATTTAGTTGCAGTTAGAGGTTTTTAACCGTTTACCAAAAATTAGAAAATTATGGCTGAAAATCGACGGGATCGTAGCCGTGTGCAGATGACTGTGTACCGATATACACTTTTAATTAATTGCTGGTCTCGAGGAAAACATTTTCATCAGTTTTGTGATACCTTAGAATCTCGATATTTCTCGTGTAGTTTACATTTACATGGCTTAGAGAAAAGTAACGTAAAGTAAAAAGGCAAGAAAAATTACCCCAAATTAAACTAACATACTCTGGTTAGAGGAGAGCGAGCGACATTTACTTAATTGTCTCCCGCTCGGTGACATTTATACGCAGCCATTGCCACCTGAGAGGAGGCGCAGTGACCTTACGGTTAGTGCGCTCACCTCCAGATCGAGCGGTCCGGGTTCGAGCCCTGGCCAGGGACATTTTGTTGCGTTTTTGGGCCAGACACTTTACTCTCACAGTGCCTCTCTTCACCCTGGTGTATAAATGGGTACCGGCGAAGTTAATGCTGGTACACTGTAAGTAACCCTGCGATGAACTAGCATCCCATCCAGAGGGAGGGATGAGAACTGATACAAAACCGGAGATAAGCACCGGCGTAATGAGTCACTTGGTCCGTATGCAGACTTTTTTTTACCATTGCCACCTGACCATAAATCAGCTAATAAGAGCGGGCATTGCTTCAACTCCCATCTCAATACCTAGGAACACATCAATTACAGCTGTAAATATGGCCGCCGTTACGAACAACACATCGCAAATCAAAATACCCCCGCGCACTTTTTTCACAGATCGTGCACAACACTACAAACACGTTAAATCCCAAGAATATGGCATGAAGATTAACGACATATTTTTTGTGATTTTCGCAAAAATCTCCAAGTAACTTAAATCTAATGACAAAATGAAAAACATGCCTGGTTTGGATGCAAAATTGCAAGCGCTGTTTCACTTTACGAGTAGCATTTTACATCGTTTACGCTGGTCTTCAACCGCCATTTTCAAAACACATGAGGCTCCTTCTTTTCTGGTAATTATCGAATAGAATTATGGGTAAATTACCCGAGTGTAATCGAAAAAATAACGAGCAAAGCGAAGTGAATACGAAAATTCCCGGTTTTTGAAATGGCCGCCATGTTGTGACGTCACATGGTTATCAAATCTGATAACGATCCCGGACTGCTCGTACACGTAACGAATCGTTAGAGTCCGTAAGTAACGACCTCCGAAAGAAGTGAGCCCACCCCTATCCCCTGAAAATAGAGGAACTAAAGGTTCAAAAGTATAATTATTTTTCCAATCAATAACGTGAATAACGTACGATAAACTGATGACGATTCAACAAGGGAAGGTATAGCTTATTCCAGGAGGCGTCATGAAGCGCTCTGGTAAAACAAATTCCGCAAAATTTTCATTAAGTATCAAGAAGGTACCTAACAGGACCTTTTCTTCAAATTAAAGTAAAATTGACAACTTTGCATCACTTTTAATGGGAACGCATTTAAAGAACGTTTAATCATATTGAAATTAAAACTCGACCTGAGCAGTTAAATGTTTATAAAGCAGACTATCGTAACAGTGCATCATGTACGGTAAAAATAGTTTAAGCTATTTTACATCACGGTCTACATATTAAGTGCCCACCCGTGTGCCAGCAACATAAATTTAAACTGGAACGAAGAATTTCAAAACGATTTATAAAAACTCAGTGTTTTTACGAATTACACCCCCAACCTTAGGGAAGACAACCCTGTTCTCATAGAATTTGAAAAAAAAAAATCACCAAGGTAGCATCGAGTTCCGTGTCACTAACACTAAGTAGATAAAGAATCGCCCCTGAACACAGCATGAAAAGTTTACTTATTTAGAACGATGGGCTGATGTGTCGCAACTGATGTGCATTCGTTAGAAAAGATGCTTAAAGCTGATTCTAAGGTGGTGCGTTTTTATCCGAGAGTGAGAGCAGCTGAAGGACCGTCTTTCAGACCTGTCCCTGCTGATTTTGCTAGACTTAGCGCAGATAAATTCTAACAAGGCACCTCAAATAACGCGCATGGATCAAACTGAACTTGTTTTTATATCGTTTGTTCGTTTGTTTGTTTGCTTTTGCTGGGCGTACGTTTACTAAAGGCCTTTACTGGACAGAAATTAACAACAGTGGATTGCTTAGGTCGTTAGGTTTCTAATTCAGAGAGAAAATAGATCCGTTTGCCTGTACACATATGGTGGTACATGTTTCAATAACGAAAAAGCCGACACTGCCGCGTTCATTGTTTGGCTTCCTGTTATGACGTTTTTCAAGGCCAATATGACAACTTAATAGTTTCTTTATCTGTTCATTTTAATCTTTTTCTACTGATATACTGTTCGTGCGCGTAAACGGAATCTGCCATAAGGATCAAAGATCATATTCAAGTCTTCTCTATGCGTAAACTTCCTTTCGCGCTTGCGTGTCGCTAACCGGCGTGGATGAGAAAGTATATCTTCATTCTGAGGTCAAGGGGACAGAAGTGTAACGATAGCACGATAGTGGTTTATTTACCACTTTATATTCACTTTAATATATCGATATGTCACCGCGTTTTCTACGTTTATCAGATAAGTTTTCTTCGACCGTGATATTTTTCCGTTTTCATCCAGTTCAATAAATCAGAATTCATCATTGTGCGATATAGCAATCCATCTGTCTACCTTGTATCAAAATTCTTTGGCCCTGAGGACTTTACATTAGTTGCGATAAACTGATATAAGTATTTCTCGGTTACAGTTCACTAAACTGCCTTAAAGTGAAGCAAATTAATATTAAAACAGATGAATAATGCTTCTGCAGGCATGACATCTGACTCTCTTGGTTGCACTACACTCCTGGGTGTGCCACCTTAAAGTGTAGCCGAATAATGTTATTGCAGGCATGACATCTGACTCTCTTGGTTACACTACACTCCTGGGTGTGCCACCTTAAAGTGTAGCCGAAGAATGTTATTTGCTGACATGATATAAGATATTATTTTGGTTATATCTTGTAAATCAGGTTGTTAATGTCGGAGTGCATGCTTGTGTCAACAGAGGACTGATAGAATTACTCTGGTTAAAATCAGAGTTTTTGCATTGTTCAAATCATTTCATGAAAAGGTCTTCCTAAGATTTTCCAGGGGAAATGCTTGGACAAAAACGTCTTCAATGATGTTGAGAATTTGAATCCTGTTAAGCTGGACCTATAAATATAATTAATTGTCTGCCAGTCAGTAACCACGTGGCAAATGGAATACAATGATAGCATTAACAAACAACCATCACCTGGGAACAGACCTTATGGTTAGTGATAAGCCAACCATAATATGGGCTGCTGAAAAAATCAATTGTAACTTTTCAGTAAGTGCTTCATTAATAACATTGTCTATTCTTAACCTGGAAAAAGTGGCGAGGAGAAAGTTGTAGGATCCCCTAAAAAAGGATCAAAATACTATTGCAAAATTAATACACCTACATCATCATCATCTTCATCTTCATCATTATTGATAAACCGTGGTTGAAAATTATTGACTATTACTTTTCCTGAAAATTCCTATGAAACGTTAGGATACTCTAAGTGAAATATATTTCAACAATCCAGACTGGACTGACCTGACATTGAACTGACAAGAAAATTATGCCTGAAATTTCTAGTTGTCAGCAAACTACTTTGTATTGAGTCTTGAAAAAGCAATCAGCAAAATTAAGTTGCGAGAGGTCCATCAAAATCACTTGGTTTATTGTGCAAAATTCAAACCGCAGCTAGCCTTGTACACAGTGGCTGTGAAGAAGTGGTTGCAGGTTGTGGGTGTAATGCAGGTCGCTGGAGAGGAAGCTGCTGCTGCTGTTGTTGCTCTGCTGCATTTGCTGCTGTTGCTATTGCGGTAGTTGTTATTGTTGCTGCTGTTGTTGTTGTTGTTGCTGTTGCTGTTGCTGTCGCTGTTGTTGTTGTTGTTGTTGCTGCTGTTCCTGTTGCTGCTGCTGTTGTTGTTGTTGCTACTTATTTTGCGAACTATTGTATCTGAAACAAAGGAATTATTACTATTATTGTTATCGTTATTATTAGTTTATTATTATTTTTGTTGTTGTTGTTGAAATGTTTCCCAATTTAGACTCACTACATGTATGATGAAATCAAAAGGTTCAAGAAAGGAAATAATTTTTTTTTCTATTTCTTATTATTCACACTCCATCTGAACTGTTTAATTTGCTTCTGTATATCTTTTGCCCTCAGTTTTTGGCATTGCTCAGGAAGAGAACTAAGAAATGACTTATGATGGGTTTTAAGGCCTTTAGTGAAAATTTCTTGCAGGTGACTTTTTACAATGCCACCTTTACGTTCAGTCTCCCTTCCTCTAAAGGTAACTTTAGGGACACTGTGGATGTACTCTGTACTGGATTTTGCAACAGCTGGTATTTCCTGGTGAACATCGAGAAGTGCAGATGCCATATGCGTTACTTTTGACAATTTAAGGTTGTCTGGCACGCGAACTGTCTGGATGTTGTGAAAGTCATCCAGTAGTAACACCTTAGATGTACCGTTCTAATAGAAGAAAATGAATAATCTATTGATAAGCTAATGTTGAACTAATGAATTTAACAACAAGCAAACGAAAATAATTTATCTTAATATTGCATAGATTACAGTCAAACTCCCTTGAGCGATAAACTCTAAATTGTCTATCTTGAAAACTGTGATCTTATTTTAGCTCTGATACATTACTTAATATTATTTTATACTGCAATTGACAACACTCCCTAACACCCAAGTGCCCATTTTAAGAGGTTCCAAGACCATATTCTAAAAGTGTAAAGGCTGTCTTACTCCACTTTTTAGTGGTTATTTTTTTCTCAGTTAGGTACATTTGTCTATTGCAATTCACTTGAAAGAGGTTTGTACCTCAACTGCATGTTGAAGTGTTTTTTGGATTGAGCCTTGATACTGCTCCCGCAAGTTCTTGTTGTGCCTGTCAACAGTTCTTGGTGCAACTGAGAAGCCAAAGATAGGGCCATTGTTCAGGCCAGCTCTTGAAAGGCCATGCTGATGCATGTACAGGCCCAAGTCTTTTTGTAAAGGACATGCCATCTGTGATCTATGCAAAAATGAATCTTTTTTTCCATCAATTTTTCAGATGTACTCTTTTAAAGGTTAAAATAAATTCATGTTTATGCACACCTGAAATATGCTAGTATGTGAAGGAGGGCAACTGTCCTCTGTTCTTGGAGGTGTCTCCTGTCTTCAGAAAGTCTCGAGTCTTTACGCTGTATTATGTTAAGAATAGCATTGAACAGTCCAGGTTTGTGTAGCTCCGCAAATGTCCTCATTTCACTCACTCCATACAAGGGTAACCCATTTCAAGTGCCACTTGAAATTTTCCAATTAATTATCATTTTACAAAAAACTATTCCACAGTTGCTGTTTGTTCTTCGAAGGGTACAGATCGTTTTCACTGTCACGCAATAAAACAAATAATAAATCGAAAACCAGCCAATGGAAAAAGCTAAGAAATTGTGATGTACGCTATAGAAGATAACTAAATAAGCCACTTCTCCAAGTTTTAGGCCTATGTGTTTCCCCAAACTTCAGATATTGGTCGTAAATGTTTCCCAGAAATTTACACACCCCAGTAAGAAAATGCCATGTTGGTGTACATCCGTGGTACACCAATATGGCGGCCGGAATGTAGTGTAAACATCTGGAACTTACTTTGGCTTTTTAGGCGACTGATTATCAGTACTAAACGAGCAAGCATTTACATAAGCACTTTTCCTAATGCTCTAACTTCTAAAAAGGCTCAAAATCATGAGATAAGTATATATTTTTCAACAAACTCGATCGTAGCCTTGTGTCACGCAAGCGCCATAACCCTGAAATTCAAAATGCTCTGTTTTCCAAACGAAGCACGCTAATTGTAAACAGATATAAATATACCGCCTCTTATGCCTGATGAAGATAAAAACACGTCACGTGAAGACGATCTATTGAAGTCTTAGAAAAACACATACTTGTAAACATTCTCGAAATCCCGGTGGCGATAGTATCAAACATCTATCAAACAGCTAATTGTCAAAGCGAAGCGCAAGCCTTCGCCTTGCTTGGTCATGAAGCTGAACTTCATAACTATAGCTTGGAGTTTTGGCTTTTTAGAATACTCAGGTAGTCATTTCCGAGGAATTAAAGCCAAAATACGACCATGGAAAAATTCCAAAACTAAATTTGTTCAAATTTCCAGTGCTACGCATGAGGTGTTTTACAGAGTGATGAAGCGTTGCTGAGGCTTGTAGATCTACTCGGGTGACAGCGTCTTCTGTAATAATTGCTTCATGGTTAGATTTTAGTTTAAAACTTTAGACGAGTGGCGTTAATGGCTGATAAAATGTGATTTATCTATAACACCGAAATATCAATGTTTAACAAAGGAGGATATGTAGCGTATGTTGCACTGATCATAATTTTACTGAGAACTGCAAAGAAATGCAAGCCAAGTTGTGTTTTGATGATTCAGCGGTGATATTCATAACATCGTAGTTAGCAACAAAATTTAGTCGAAAGTATGAAAAAAAAGCAAGTTGTGAGCCATTATAATTATAAGATGGCTTTAATAAAAACATCGCTATTCACGTATGCCAATTCCCTATCCACACCATCCCACCATCCATGCCATTCCTTATTTTTTTAGTCGGGATCATTTGAGGTCCCTATCGGGGATCATTTCCGGTCCGGGATCATTTGCGGTCCAATTTGGGGATCATTTGCGGTCCGGCATCATTTGCGGTCCTGGGATCATTTGCGGACCCGTACAGCTTGCAAGAACCCGGAAAATTAATGCGGTTTAATCATTCTTACTACTTACTTTTAATTAAACGTTCGTGTAATGTAAGCAAATAATATCGACACGAACATCGTTTGTCGTTTCAATTTATATTCATCTCGTTCCTGTGCTTCAGACAAACCCAGGATCCGAATGGAATGCCCTCAGTCCTTGCCAAAATTTTTCCAGCTCGTCTGAGCGATGCCGAATCACTGCAATTGTCTTTTTCTTCTCCAGTTTTTCCTTCTTTTACACACCGTTTGTCGTCCGTTTCCGGCGTCACGCATCGTATGATTAATAAAAACAAATGAAAATATACTACGCCGTCGGCTCGTAGCATGACACGGGTTTTCAAGGCTTATAAACTTTCTTGGTAAAGCTCAAAACAAAATGGTGAATCAACAGAATACCGGTAGCTCAATCAACTTTGTGTCTGAAAAGTCGTAAGTTTTCCTTTTTCCTACTTTCTTTTCCTTTTACAGATTTCTATGAACGTTTCAATTTTTTTTCGTAAATTTTGCGTGACACCGGTTATTTCCTATGTTTTCCTGTAAATGTTTGCGCGGGAAATTGGCGCGCGGCTGCCAAAAAATGTACCCATTTGCGCATGCCCGACGTTTGACCGCTGTGTTACTTCTCTCATGGTAAAAATGACTAGCGGTATTGCTCCTGGGCGCGTACGCACGACGACGACGACGTCGCGCAACATGGCGGCCATACTTTAGCTAACAAGTTGACCGAGACATGTAGCCTTAGTTTAGAGCGTTCATCTTTGATATGGGATACCCACGTTATGGTCAATTGACACCTGTCAAAATAAGGTATCCACTGACCGGTATCACGTGACATATTGCGGGCTAAAGTTTGAAGCGCATCGAGGACACGTGTTTTTTTTTTTAAATGACCGCTGACAAAGTGTGGGTTTATTAGATTGGATCGCGGGCTCGAGCCGTAATCAGGGCCGGGTCGTTCGCATGCCGGTTAACGCTAGCCCAGGATTAAAAGTTAACCAAAGTATATTTTTTCTTGTATTAAGATGTTTTTCACCAGTTATGTTTTGTGTACTTTGAGATAATTTAAACTCAGAGGGCCAAACAATGTTACCAGAAATCCTCACCGCAAAGTAAAAAAACAAGAAAATATATCAAAATTCCCGATTATCCTGTATTAGCTTAATCAGGCTCTGAACAACCCGGCCCTGGGATCCATGAATACTGGAATCCATGAATACTGGAATTGATCAGTCTTATAGTAGGTGTGGTGAATGGTGCACCGAAATTCGGTGGTCTTGGAAATCCTTGGCCCAATCTCCGAATTTCGAAAGCCTTTATGACGAGTCAAGATTGAAGTCTCCTTTTGCTGTGTTTTTCAGAAGTCTGCCCGGAAACTTGAAGGACTAGGTCCGACGCGCGTTTTACTTCTGAATTTCGCCAGATTACAATCAGGCTAATGTTAAACGTTTTGTAGATAAATAACAGACGCGTAGCATTGATATTCAGTTTCCTAGGAGGGTCTCTTTACAGCAAGTACGGAAACAACACTCAATGAAGGAATGTTACTAGCCAACTGGAATTAATGAAGAGGCGAGTTACATTTTCTCGACCCTCACTTACGGATGGAAAGATAATGACGTTTTGAAATCGACCGGCGTTTTTTAAATTAACAATTAGACTATAAGTCTGAGTTTTCTTTGAGCGAAAAGTCAGCGAGGTGTAGCCGAGTTGACTATTACTCATAGAAAACGATCGAGGGCGAGTAGTCCAATTATTTAAGTAAAGCCTGGTTCACACTAGCGACATAACGACATAACGACATCGTCACGAACGACACAAAAAGGACGTTATCTCGACGTAAAAAGGACGTTATGTTTGTAGTGTGAACATGTAGACATAATGACATGTTAGCAACATAAGCATATAAAGATAAAACTAATCTTTTCTTTATGTCGTTATGTTGATGTCGTTATGTCGTTATGTTGCTAGTGTGAACCAAGCTGAAGACTCTAAAGGTTTACAGCTCCGTGCGTCTGATTCGAAGGAGCGATTTTGCAACACCTGGCCACTTATTAACATATCCTTCCACGCTTCTAAGAACAAAGCATATAGAAACAAAAGAAACCATTCAAATTCAATGAGATGCAAATGAGGGGCACGGTAATCTACAATCCAGCCTGGATATCTTGCCTTAAGAGTACTTTTCCACCGATTCCAAACAATATTTGCTGGATAAAGACTGAGCTATCCGTCGCGACTCGAACTAATCAACAAATGCAATCAAACTACAGCCAATGAAATATAACTGTTCCCACAGTTAACATTCCAAAGCCAAGGCAGTTCAAAGTCGGGTTCGTGAACATATAAAATAAACCATAAACCACGAGGTAGTCTGTAGATCTTTACAATGCTCAGACGCGCTCACTACAACGAAAACCACGAGGTACGCCATAATCTTTGCGCATATGACGTATGACGTCATTAAAAATGGCGCAGATGCAGACGCTCGACGAAAACATGTTACGTTTTACTCATGGCCTTTCCTTTTTATCCAGGACGGCATGGGCCGAGCTCGATTCATGCTCGGCTCTTGGATTTTTAACCGGGGTGGCCTAGGGTCGAACTCGAATCATGTTTTACTCTTGGCTATTTTTAACCGGGACGGCCTAGGGCCCAGCGATGTTTCTGTTCCGCTCCTGGATTTTCTTCTTGTTTTGTACGTGAGTAGCCCGAGACCTCTCCGCACGGCCCAGGTTTACCGTGAGTGAAAATGAGGCCGGTCTTTGCTAGAAAATATTTTAATACACAGAATGGTAGCAGTTGGTTAAGACGTAAAGAGACATCGTATGGTAAATTTAAAAAAAAAATACATCTGCGTATTAAAAAGGGGCGAATGCAACAGAAAAACGAAAGAAAAAGCAAACTTGCTAACGAATTTAAAGGAACAGATCGTGTGAACGATAGAAATATAATTTGCATGTTTGCACTCGACCTTTTGAAATCTGAACTAACTAATCACGTCATGAGTGTAACAGCGTGAGAAATATCACGTTTTTCGTCTTTGCGTGAAGGATTTTGGAGGTTGGGAACTTTAATTCGGCGAATTTTTCTTCCACGGAATGTAAACTACGGTGGCCTGTAGGGGACATTTCGATATTTTTCATCGTGACATAAAAATTTTGCTTTGGCAACTTAATTAAATGAACATAGCTTTCTTTTTTTCTCTTTGATTTATTGTCGATCGCAGCTCATAACTCTCGATCGCAACACGTAACTCCCTATTGCGACTTACAACTCTCGATCGCGACTTGCAACTCTCGATCGCGACTTACAACTCTCAATCGTAACTTACAACTCTCGATCGCGACTTACAACTCTCGATCGCGACTTATAACTCTCGCGTTCGCGCCCGCACTAGGGGCCCTGGTGAGAGGTAATACAGAAAGTGCTGCAAGTTTCAATATGGCGGACGAAGTGGAGGAGGTGTGCATTTTCCTTATGATTTTAGTTTGTATTTGCTATATGATTGGCTTTAAAAAGGAGTAAACGTGTGTTAAGTGTCTTTGTAGCATTTCAAAGACATCAGGTTACATTGTAATTCCTGCTCTACAGCATCCACGACTCTCTTGATACTTGAACGGATATTTCTCCTGCGTGGTCCACGACTTCTCAGGATCCTTTTGAGGTGCCATGATATACCAGCAGAAATGAGAGCACTTCCCATTAGCTAAAAAAATCCAAGACAGAAGTAATCGTCTATCAAGGCCTCTCGATCTCCATTGCCGCTACGTAAATTAGGAATGTAATTTGGAAGAGCTCCGCCGGCATGAAATCGGAAAAGGGCGACAAAAAAAGTCACAGCGAAGTACAGTAGAATCCCGGTAACTCGAACTCGGATAACTCGAATTCCCGCTAACTCGAACCAAGTCCCATTTTCCATGGATTTGACCCCACTTTTCAGTCATTTGAACTCGGTTAACTCGAACTCGGATAACTCGAATTCCCCGCTAACTCGAACTAAATCATGATTTCGTTTCCCTTGATAAAAATTTAGCCCGATAACTCGAATCCTGGTTCATGTAACTCGCCACGGATGTCATCCCATTAGCTTTTCTTGTCCTGTAATCGGTAAAAGCACTCAAAACTAACACCACAGCAATTTGATTTTAATCAGTGCAACCGACCGTTCACATATTTGACAGTCATTTCCCGATATTATGAGTCATACTGGATTTGGTGCTTTAGCTGCCACTGCATACTGAAGTACTGAAAAATCAGCAAACTATCAATTATTAACGTGGCAAGTTGGATATTCAATCGACCCCGATAACTCGAACCCCCGCTAACTCGAACTGTTTTTCGTTACCCTTCAGAGTTCGAGTTACGGGGGTTCTACTGTAATTGCGGATTGCAGCCGCCATATTTCATTGTTTCGGGCAGTAAGCGCACCCGCACTGCACAGAGGAAATCAAGTTGCAAAGTTAGAAGTCGCGAGTTATAGCGGAGCTCCGGCGGCCCGAAGGGCCGCCAAGCGGAGCCCCATACTCATATAGGAAAGAAAAGGACACCCATGAGTTGATTTTCTCATGGTTTAAGGGCCAGCGGTATTGCTCGTGGGCGCGTACGCACGACGGCGACGGCGACGACGACGGAATCCTGCAACATGGCGGCCATACTCCAAATAACAGGTTGACAGAGATATGCATGCATCCTTGCTTTACCGTGTACTTCTTTGATATTGGACATCCATGTTATGATCAATTGACACCTGTCAAAACAAGGTATCCGCTGATCAGTATCATGTGACCATATCGCGGGCTCAAGTTTACAGCTCATCGAGGTTACGCGTTTTTTGGGGGTTGACTGCTGACCAAATGCTGTTTTCGATTGGATTGCGGGCTCATGTCAGGTTAACTTGTTGAAAACAGGGCAGGATTGTTCGGAAGCCGGTTAACGCTGACCCAGGATTAAAAGTTAACCGAATTATAACTTTTCCTTCTATACAAATGTTTTTTGCTGCTTTGTTTTGTGTATATGGTGATTATTAAAACTCAAAACAGAAGGCCAAACAATATACAGAAAACCTCACTGCAAACTTGAAAACTCAAATCAAAATTCTACCTTTTCCTGGGTTAGCTTACTCTGGCTTGGAACAACCGGGCCCAGGAGCTACGCTTTTAGGCTGGCTTAAATCTATATATTAAGTTGCGATCGAAAGTTTTAAGTCGCGATCGAGAGCTATAAGTCGCGATCGACTATATCGATCGCGAGTTATAAGTTGTGATCGCGAGTTATAAGTCGCGATCGAGAGCTATAAGTCGCTATCGAGAGTTATAACTCGCGATCGAGAGTTATAAGTTGCGATCGAGACACACATGTATAAGGGGGGTTCTGTGACCGAGGCGAGTTTAGCTTAACTTTGAGTCCCGCCTCGCGGCTCGCCTCCAAAACTAAACCCAAACTTACCCGCTCACAGAACCCCCCTTATACGTGTGTGTCTTTCTGTTTTCGCGCTCCCTTTTGGACGTTGCCGGTACCTTAGAATAGCGGTTCTAAGCGGTTCTGGTTGGTCAAACTCCTCAGCACGCCATAAAACCCTTGATGACGCCTACCTTGACGCGGCCATGGTTGTTTTATACTAAGACAGGCCCCTTGAAAATAAATCTACGACCAATCTCATAGACAGTGTGCAATATGTAGACAAATCCGCGCAACACACATGGATAAGGTGGGTTCTGTGAACTGAGCAAGTTTGTGTTTATTTTTGAGGCGAGCCGCGAGGCGAGACTCAAAAGTAAAGCTAAACTTGCCCTGGTCAGACACATGTATAAGGGGGGTTCTATGTGCAATTTTTAAAATAATCTGTATAATTCGCGGCTCGCTTTGCTCACCGCGGATGCTACAGAATTATTTTTAAAAATGGTCATGGAACTCCCCTTATACATGTGTGTTCGAGAGTTATAACTCCCGATCGAGAGTTAAAAGTTGTGATCGCGAGTTATAAGTTGCGATCGCGAGTTATAAGTTGCGATCGCGAGTTATAAGTTGCGATCGAGAGTTATAAGTCGCGATCAAGAGTTATAAGCTGTGATCGAGAGTTCTAAGTTGCGATCGAGAGTTATAAGTTGTGATCGAGAGTTATAAGTTGCGATCGCGAGTTATAAGTTGCGATCGAGAGTTATAAGTCGCGATCAAGAGTTATAAGTCGCCATCGAGAGTTATTAGTTGTGATCGAGAGTTATAAGTTGCGATCGAGAGTTATAAGTTGTGATCGCAAGTTATAAGTCGCGATCGAGAGTTGTAAGTCCCGATCGAGAGTTATAAGTTGCGATCGCGAGTTATAAGCCGCGATCAAGAGTTATAAGTTGTGCTTGAGAGTTATAAGTTGTGATCGCGAGCTATAAGTCGCGATCGAGAGTAATAAGTTGTGATCGCGAGCTATAAGTTGTGGTCGCGAGTTATAGGTCGCGATCCAGAGTTATTAGTCGCGATCGCGAGTTATAAGCCACGATCGAGAGTTATAAGATGCGATCGAGAGTTATAGGTCGCGATCGCGAGTTATAAGTCGCGATCGAGAGTTATAAGTTGCGATCGCGAGTTATAAGCCGTGATCGAGAGTTATAAGTTGTGATCGAGAGTTATAAGTTGTGATCGCGAGTTATAAGTCGCGATCGAGAGTTGTAAGTCGCGATCGAGAGTTATAAGTTGCGATCGCGAGTTATAAGTCGCGATCGAGAGTTATAAGTCGCGATCGCGAGTTATAAGTGGCGATCGTTAGTTATAAGTCACTATCGAGAGTTATAAGTCACTATCGAGAGTTATAAGTCACTATCGAGAGTTATAAGTGGCCATCGCGAGTTATAAGTCGCGATCACGAGCTATAAGTCGCCATCGAGAGTTATAAGTCGCCATCGAGAGTTATAATTTGCGATCGAGAGTTATAAGTTGCGATCGCGAGTTATAAGTAGCCATCGCGAGTTATAAGTCGGGATCGCGAGTTATAAGTGGCGATCGAGAGTTATAAGTCGCTAACGAGAGTTATAAGTCGCGATCGAGGGTTATAAGTCGCGATCCAGAGTTATAAGTTGCTATCGCGAATTATAAGTCGAGATCGAGAGTTACAAGTCGCTATCCAGAGTTATAAGTTGGGATCGCGAGTTATAAGTCGCGATCGACAGTTATAAGTCGCGATCGACAGTTATAAGTTGCGATCGAGAGGTATAAGTTGCGATCGTTAGTTATAAGTCGCGATCGAGAGTTATAAGTTGCGATCGAGAGTTGTAAGTCGCGATTGCGAGTTATAAGTCGCGATCGCGAGTTATAAGTGGCTATCGCCAGTTATAAGTCGCGATCGAGAGTTTTAAGGCACTATCGAGAGTTATAAGTCGCGATCGCGAGTTATAAGTGGCGATCGCCAGTTATAAGTCGCGATCGAGAGTTTTAAGGCACTATCGAGAGTTATAAGTCGCGATCGAGAGTTGTAAGTCGTGATCGCGAGTTATAAGTCGCGATCGAGAGTTGTGAGTCGCTAACGAGAGTTATAAGTCGCGATCGAGGGTTATAAGTTGCGATCGCCAGTAATAAGTCGCGATCGAGAGTTATAAGTCGCTATCGAGAGTTATAAGTTGGGATCGCGAGTTATAAGTCTCGATCGCGAGTTATAAGTCGAGATCGAGAGTTATTATTCGAGGTCGAGAGTTATAAGTTGCGATCGCGAGTTATAAGTCGCGATCGAGAGTTATAAGTCGCTATCGAGAGTTATAAGTTGGGATCGCGAATTATAAGTCGCGATCGCGAGTTATAAGTCGAGATCGAGAGTTATAAGTCGCGGTCGAGAGTTATAAGTTGCGATCGCGAGTTATAAGTCGCGATCGAGAGTTATAAGTCGCTATCGAGAGTTATAAGTTGGGATCGCGAGTTATAAGTCTCGATCGCGAGTTATAAGTCGAGATCGAGAGTTATAAGTCGCGGTCGAGAGTTATAAGTTGCGATCGCGAGTTATAAGTCGCGATCGAGAGTTATAAGTCGCTATCGAGAGTTATAAGTTCGGATCGCGAGTTATAAGTCGCGATCGCGAGTTATAAGTCGAGATCGAGAGTTATAAGTCGCGATCGAGAGTTATAAGTTGCGATCGCGAGTTATAAGTAGCCATCGCGAGTTATAAGTCGGGATCGCGAGTTATAAGTGGCGATCGAGAGTTATAAGTCGCTAACGAGAGTTATAAGTCGCGATCGAGGGTTATAAGTCGCGATCCAGAGTTATAAGTTGCTATCGCGAATTATAAGTCGAGATCGAGAGTTATAAGTCGCTATCCAGAGTTATAAGTTGGGATCGCGAGTTATAAGTCGCGATCGAGAGTTATAAGTCGCGATCGACAGTTATAAGTTGCGATCGAGAGGTATAAGTTGCGATCGTTAGTTATAAGTCGCGATCCAGAGTTATAAGTTGCTATCGCGAATTATAAGTCGAGATCGAGAGTTATAAGTCGCTATCCAGAGTTATAAGTTGGGATTGCGAGTTATAAGTCGCGATCGAGAGTTATAAGTCGCGATCGACAGTTATAAGTTGCGATCGAGAGGTATAAGTTGCGATCGTTAGTTATAAGTCGCGATCGAGAGTTATAAGTTGCGATCGAGAGTTATAAGTCGCGATCGAGGGTTATAAGTTGCGATCGCCAGTTATAAGTGGCGATCGCCAGTTTTAAGTCGCGATCGAGAGTTTTAAGGCACTATCGAGAGTTATAAGTCGCGATCGAGAGTTATAAGTCGTGATCGCGAGTTATAAGTCGCGATCGAGAGTTGTGAGTCGCTAACGAGAGTTATAAGTCGCGATCGAGGGTTATAAGTTGCGATCGCCAGTAATAAGTCGCGATCGAGAGTTATAAGTCGCTATCGAGAGTTATAAGTTGGGATCGCGAGTTATAAGTCGCGATCGCGAGTTATAAGTCGAGATCGAGAGTTATAAGTCACGATCGAGAGTTATAAGTTGCGATCGAGAGTTATAAGTTGGGATCGTGAGTTATAAGTCGCGATCGCGAGTTATAAGTCGAGATCGAGAGTTAGAAGTCGCGATCGAGAGTTATAAGTCGAGATCGAGAGTTATAAGCCGCGATTGAGAGTTATAAGTCGCTATCGAGAGTTATAAGTTGGGATCGCGAGTTATGAGTCGCGATCGCGAGTTATAAGTCGAGATCGAGAGTTATAAGTCGCGATCGAGAGTTATAAGTCGAGATCGAGAGTTATAAGCCGCGATTGAGAGTTATAAGTCGCTATCGAGAGTTATAAGTGGCCATCGCGAGTTATAAGTCGCGATCGAGAGTTATAAGTCGAGATCGAGAGTTATAAGTCGCGATCGAGAGTTATAAGTTGCGATCGCGAGTTATAAGTAGCCATCGCGAGTTATAAGTCGGGATCGCGAGTTATAAGTGGCGATCGAGAGTTATAAGTCGCTAACGAGAGTTATAAGTCGCGATCGAGGGTTATAAGTCGCGATCCAGAGTTATAAGTTGCTATCGCGAATTATAAGTCGAGATCGAGAGTTATAAGTCGCTATCCAGAGTTATAAGTTGGGATCGCGAGTTATAAGTCGCGATCGAGAGTTATAAGTCGCGATCGACAGTTATAAGTTGCGATCGAGAGGTATAAGTTGCGATCGTTAGTTATAAGTCGCGATCGAGAGTTATAAGTTGCGATCGCGAGTTATAAGTGGCGATCGCGAGTTATAAGTGGCGATCGCCAGTTATAAGTCGCGATCGAGAGTTTTAAGGCACTATCGAGAGTTATAAGTCGCGATCGAGAGTTGTAAGTCGTGATCGCGAGTTATAAGTCGCGATCGCGAGTTATAAGTGGCGATCGAGAGTTATAAGTCCCTATCGAGAGTTATAAGTCACTATCGAGAGTTATAAGTGGCCATCGCGAGTTATAAGTCGCGATCACCGGCTATAAGTCGCCATCGAGAGTTATAAGTCGCCATCGAGAGTTATAATTTGCGATCGAGAGTTATAAGTCGCTATCCAGAGTTATAAGTTGGGATCGCGAGTTATAAGTCGCGATCGAGAGTTATAAGTCGCGATTGACAGTTATAAGTCGCGATCGACAGTTATAAGTTGCGATCGAGAGGTATAAGTTGCGATCGTTAGTTATAAGTCGCGATCGAGAGTTATAAGTTGCGATCGAGAGTTATAAGTCGCTATCGAGAGTTATAAGTTCGGATCGCGAGTTATAAGTCGCGATCGAGAGTTATAAGTCGAGATCGAGAGTTATAAGTCGCGATCGAGAGTTATAAGTTGCGATCGCGAGTTATAAGTAGCCATCGCGAGTTATAAGTCGGGATCGCGAGTTATAAGTGGCGATCGAGAGTTATAAGTCGCTAACGAGAGTTATAAGTCGCGATCGAGGGTTATAAGTCGCGATCCAGAGTTATAAGTTGCTATCGCGAATTATAAGTCGAGATCGAGAGTTATAAGTCGCTATCCAGAGTTATAAGTTGGGATCGCGAGTTATAAGTCGCGATCGAGAGTTATAAGTCGCGATCGACAGTTATAAGTTGCGATCGAGAGGTATAAGTTGCGATCGTTAGTTATAAGTCGCGATCCAGAGTTATAAGTTGCTATCGCGAATTATAAGTCGAGATCGAGAGTTATAAGTCGCTATCCAGAGTTATAAGTTGGGATTGCGAGTTATAAGTCGCGATCGAGAGTTATAAGTCGCGATCGACAGTTATAAGTTGCGATCGAGAGGTATAAGTTGCGATCGTTAGTTATAAGTCGCGATCGAGAGTTATAAGTTGCGATCGAGAGTTATAAGTCGCGATCGAGGGTTATAAGTTGCGATCGCCAGTTATAAGTGGCGATCGCCAGTTATAAGTCGCGATCGAGAGTTTTAAGGCACTATCGAGAGTTATAAGTCGCGATCGAGAGTTATAAGTCGTGATCGCGAGTTATAAGTCGCGATCGAGAGTTGTGAGTCGCTAACGAGAGTTATAAGTCGCGATCGAGGGTTATAAGTTGCGATCGCCAGTAATAAGTCGCGATCGAGAGTTATAAGTCGCTATCGAGAGTTATAAGTTGGGATCGCGAGTTATAAGTCGCGATCGCGAGTTATAAGTCGAGATCGAGAGTTATAAGTCACGATCGAGAGTTATAAGTTGCGATCGAGAGTTATAAGTTGGGATCGCGAGTTATGAGTCGCGATCGCGAGTTATAAGTCGAGATCGAGAGTTAGAAGTCGCGATCGAGAGTTATAAGTCGAGATCGAGAGTTATAAGCCGCGATTGAGAGTTATAAGTCGCTATCGAGAGTTATAAGTTGGGATCGCGAGTTATGAGTCGCGATCGCGAGTTATAAGTCGAGATCGAGAGTTATAAGTCGCGATCGAGAGTTATAAGTCGAGATCGAGAGTTATAAGCCGCGATTGAGAGTTATAAGTCGCTATCGAGAGTTATAAGTGGCCATCGCGAGTTATAAGTCGCGATCGAGAGTTATAAGTCGAGATCGAGAGTTATAAGTCGCGATCGAGAGTTATAAGTTGCGATCGCGAGTTATAAGTAGCCATCGCGAGTTATAAGTCGGGATCGCGAGTTATAAGTGGCGATCGAGAGTTATAAGTCGCTAACGAGAGTTATAAGTCGCGATCGAGGGTTATAAGTCGCGATCCAGAGTTATAAGTTGCTATCGCGAATTATAAGTCGAGATCGAGAGTTATAAGTCGCTATCCAGAGTTATAAGTTGGGATCGCGAGTTATAAGTCGCGATCGAGAGTTATAAGTCGCGATCGACAGTTATAAGTTGCGATCGAGAGGTATAAGTTGCGATCGTTAGTTATAAGTCGCGATCGAGAGTTATAAGTTGCGATCGCGAGTTATAAGTGGCGATCGCGAGTTATAAGTGGCGATCGCCAGTTATAAGTCGCGATCGAGAGTTTTAAGGCACTATCGAGAGTTATAAGTCGCGATCGAGAGTTGTAAGTCGTGATCGCGAGTTATAAGTCGCGATCGCGAGTTATAAGTGGCGATCGAGAGTTATAAGTCCCTATCGAGAGTTATAAGTCACTATCGAGAGTTATAAGTGGCCATCGCGAGTTATAAGTCGCGATCACCGGCTATAAGTCGCCATCGAGAGTTATAAGTCGCCATCGAGAGTTATAATTTGCGATCGAGAGTTATAAGTCGCTATCCAGAGTTATAAGTTGGGATCGCGAGTTATAAGTCGCGATCGAGAGTTATAAGTCGCGATTGACAGTTATAAGTCGCGATCGACAGTTATAAGTTGCGATCGAGAGGTATAAGTTGCGATCGTTAGTTATAAGTCGCGATCGAGAGTTATAAGTTGCGATCGAGAGTTATAAGTCGCTATCGAGAGTTATAAGTTCGGATCGCGAGTTATAAGTCGCGATCGAGAGTTATAAGTCGAGATCGAGAGTTATAAGTCGCGATCGAGAGTTATAAGTTGCGATCGCGAGTTATAAGTAGCCATCGCGAGTTATAAGTCGGGATCGCGAGTTATAAGTGGCGATCGAGAGTTATAAGTCGCTAACGAGAGTTATAAGTCGCGATCGAGGGTTATAAGTCGCGATCCAGAGTTATAAGTTGCTATCGCGAATTATAAGTCGAGATCGAGAGTTATAAGTCGCTATCCAGAGTTATAAGTTGGGATCGCGAGTTATAAGTCGCGATCGAGAGTTATAAGTCGCGATCGACAGTTATAAGTTGCGATCGAGAGGTATAAGTTGCGATCGTTAGTTATAAGTCGCGATCCAGAGTTATAAGTTGCTATCGCGAATTATAAGTCGAGATCGAGAGTTATAAGTCGCTATCCAGAGTTATAAGTTGGGATTGCGAGTTATAAGTCGCGATCGAGAGTTATAAGTCGCGATCGACAGTTATAAGTTGCGATCGAGAGGTATAAGTTGCGATCGTTAGTTATAAGTCGCGATCGAGAGTTATAAGTTGCGATCGAGAGTTATAAGTCGCGATCGAGGGTTATAAGTTGCGATCGCCAGTTATAAGTGGCGATCGCCAGTTATAAGTCGCGATCGAGAGTTTTAAGGCACTATCGAGAGTTATAAGTCGCGATCGAGAGTTATAAGTCGTGATCGCGAGTTATAAGTCGCGATCGAGAGTTGTGAGTCGCTAACGAGAGTTATAAGTCGCGATCGAGGGTTATAAGTTGCGATCGCCAGTAATAAGTCGCGATCGAGAGTTATAAGTCGCTATCGAGAGTTATAAGTTGGGATCGCGAGTTATAAGTCGCGATCGCGAGTTATAAGTCGAGATCGAGAGTTATAAGTCACGATCGAGAGTTATAAGTTGCGATCGAGAGTTATAAGTTGGGATCGCGAGTTATGAGTCGCGATCGCGAGTTATAAGTCGAGATCGAGAGTTAGAAGTCGCGATCGAGAGTTATAAGTCGAGATCGAGAGTTATAAGCCGCGATTGAGAGTTATAAGTCGCTATCGAGAGTTATAAGTTGGGATCGCGAGTTATGAGTCGCGATCGCGAGTTATAAGTCGAGATCGAGAGTTATAAGTCGCGATCGAGAGTTATAAGTCGAGATCGAGAGTTATAAGCCGCGATTGAGAGTTATAAGTCGCTATCGAGAGTTATAAGTGGCCATCGCGAGTTATAAGTCGCGATCGCGAGTTATAAGTCGAGATCGAGAGTTATAAGTCGCGATCGAGAGTTATAAGTTGCGATCGCGAGTTATAAGTAGCCATCGCGAGTTATAAGTCGGGATCGCGAGTTATAAGTGGCGATCGAGAGTTATAAGTCGCTAACGAGAGTTATAAGTCGCGATCGAGGGTTATAAGTCGCGATCCAGAGTTATAAGTTGCTATCGCGAATTATAAGTCGAGATCGAGAGTTATAAGTCGCTATCCAGAGTTATAAGTTGGGATCGCGAGTTATAAGTCGCGATCGAGAGTTATAAGTCGCGATCGACAGTTATAAGTTGCGATCGAGAGGTATAAGTTGCGATCGTTAGTTATAAGTCGCGATCGAGAGTTATAAGTTGCGATCGCGAGTTATAAGTGGCGATCGCGAGTTATAAGTGGCGATCGCCAGTTATAAGTCGCGATCGAGAGTTTTAAGGCACTATCGAGAGTTATAAGTCGCGATCGAGAGTTGTAAGTCGTGATCGCGAGTTATAAGTCGCGATCGCGAGTTATAAGTGGCGATCGAGAGTTATAAGTCCCTATCGAGAGTTATAAGTCACTATCGAGAGTTATAAGTGGCCATCGCGAGTTATAAGTCGCGATCACCGGCTATAAGTCGCCATCGAGAGTTATAAGTCGCCATCGAGAGTTATAATTTGCGATCGAGAGTTATAAGTCGCTATCCAGAGTTATAAGTTGGGATCGCGAGTTATAAGTCGCGATCGAGAGTTATAAGTCGCGATTGACAGTTATAAGTCGCGATCGACAGTTATAAGTTGCGATCGAGAGGTATAAGTTGCGATCGTTAGTTATAAGTCGCGATCGAGAGTTATAAGTTGCGATCGAGAGTTATAAGTCGCGATCGCGAGTTATAAGTGGCGATCGCGAGTTATAAGTGGCGATCGCCAGTTATAAGTCGCGATCGAGAGTTTTAAGGCACTATCGAGAGTTATAAGTCGCGATCGAGAGTTGTAAGTCGTGATCGCGAGTTATAAGTCGCGATCGAGAGTTGTGAGTCGCTAACGAGAGTTATAAGTCGCGATCGAGGGTTATAAGTTGCGATCGCCAGTAATAAGTCGCGATCGAGAGTTATAAGTCGCTATCGAGAGTTATAAGTCGCTATCGAGAGTTATAAGTTGGGATCGCGAGTTATAAGTCGCGATCGCGAGTTATAAGTGGCGATCGCGAGTTATAAGTGGCGATCGCCAGTTATAAGTCGCGATCGAGAGTTTTAAGGCACTATCGAGAGTTACAAGTCGCGATCGAGAGTTGTAAGTCGTGATCGCGAGTTATAAGTCGCGATCGAGAGTTGTGAGTCGCTAACGAGAGTTATAAGTCGCGATCGAGGGTTATAAGTTGCGATCGCGAGTTATAAGTCACGATCGCGAGTTATAAGTCGAGATCGAGAGTTATAAGTCGCTATCGAGAGTTATAAGTCGCGATCGAGAGTTATAAGTCGCTATCGAGAGTTATAAGTTGGGATCGCGAGTTATAAGTCGCGATCGCGAGTTATAAGTCGAGATCGAGAGTTATAAGTCGCGATCGAGAGTTATAAGTTGCGATCGCGAGTTATAAGTCGCGATCGAGAGTTTTAAGTCGCTATCGAGAGTTATAAGTTGGGATCGCGAGTTATAAGTCGAGATCGCGAGTTATAAGTTGCGATCGAGAGTTATAAGTTGCGATCGAGAGGTATAAGTTGCGATCGAGAGTTATAAGTCGCGATCGAGAGTTATAAGTTGTGATCGAGAGTTATAAGTTGCGATCGCGAGTTATACGTGGCGATCGCGAGTTATAAGTTGCGATCGCGAGTTATAAGTTGCGATGGAGAGTTTTAAGGCACTATCGAGAGTTATAAGTCGCGATCGTGAGTTATAAGTCGCGATCGCGAGTTATAAGTCGCGATCAAGAGTTATAAGTGGCTATCGAGAGTTATAAGTTGGGATCGCGAGTTATAAGTCGCGATGGAGAGTTTTAAGGCACTATCGAGAGTTATAAGTTGCGATCGAGAGGTATAAGTTGCGATCGTTAGATATAAGTCGCGATCGAGAGTTATAAGTTGTGATCGAGAGTTATAAGTTGCGATCGCGAGTTATAAGTGGCGATGGAGAGTTTTAAGGCACTATCGAGAGTTATAAGTCGCGATCGAGAGTTATAAGTCGAGATCGAGAGTTATAAGTCGCGATCGAGAGTTATAAGTTGCGATCGCGAGTTATAAGTAGCCATCGCGAGTTATAAGTCGGGATCGCGAGTTATAAGTGGCGATCGAGAGTTATAAGTCGCTAACGAGAGTTATAAGTCGCGATCGAGGGTTATAAGTCGCGATCCAGAGTTATAAGTTGCTATCGCGAATTATAAGTCGAGATCGAGAGTTATAAGTCGCTATCCAGAGTTATAAGTTGGGATCGCGAGTTATAAGTCGCGATCGAGAGTTATAAGTCGCGATCGACAGTTATAAGTTGCGATCGAGAGGTATAAGTTGCGATCGTTAGTTATAAGTCGCGATCCAGAGTTATAAGTTGCTATCGCGAATTATAAGTCGAGATCGAGAGTTATAAGTCGCTATCCAGAGTTATAAGTTGGGATTGCGAGTTATAAGTCGCGATCGAGAGTTATAAGTCGCGATCGACAGTTATAAGTTGCGATCGAGAGGTATAAGTTGCGATCGTTAGTTATAAGTCGCGATCGAGAGTTATAAGTTGCGATCGAGAGTTATAAGTCGCGATCGAGGGTTATAAGTTGCGATCGCCAGTTATAAGTGGCGATCGCCAGTTATAAGTCGCGATCGAGAGTTTTAAGGCACTATCGAGAGTTATAAGTCGCGATCGAGAGTTATAAGTCGTGATCGCGAGTTATAAGTCGCGATCGAGAGTTGTGAGTCGCTAACGAGAGTTATAAGTCGCGATCGAGGGTTATAAGTTGCGATCGCCAGTAATAAGTCGCGATCGAGAGTTATAAGTCGCTATCGAGAGTTATAAGTTGGGATCGCGAGTTATAAGTCGCGATCGCGAGTTATAAGTCGAGATCGAGAGTTATAAGTCACGATCGAGAGTTATAAGTTGCGATCGAGAGTTATAAGTTGGGATCGCGAGTTATAAGTCGCGATCGCGAGTTATAAGTCGAGATCGAGAGTTAGAAGTCGCGATCGAGAGTTATAAGTCGAGATCGAGAGTTATAAGCCGCGATTGAGAGTTATAAGTCGCTATCGAGAGTTATAAGTTGGGATCGCGAGTTATGAGTCGCGATCGCGAGTTATAAGTCGAGATCGAGAGTTATAAGTCGCGATCGAGAGTTATAAGTCGAGATCGAGAGTTATAAGCCGCGATTGAGAGTTATAAGTCGCTATCGAGAGTTATAAGTGGCCATCGCGAGTTATAAGTCGCGATCGAGAGTTATAAGTCGAGATCGAGAGTTATAAGTCGCGATCGAGAGTTATAAGTTGCGATCGCGAGTTATAAGTAGCCATCGCGAGTTATAAGTCGGGATCGCGAGTTATAAGTGGCGATCGAGAGTTATAAGTCGCTAACGAGAGTTATAAGTCGCGATCGAGGGTTATAAGTCGCGATCCAGAGTTATAAGTTGCTATCGCGAATTATAAGTCGAGATCGAGAGTTATAAGTCGCTATCCAGAGTTATAAGTTGGGATCGCGAGTTATAAGTCGCGATCGAGAGTTATAAGTCGCGATCGACAGTTATAAGTTGCGATCGAGAGGTATAAGTTGCGATCGTTAGTTATAAGTCGCGATCGAGAGTTATAAGTTGCGATCGCGAGTTATAAGTGGCGATCGCGAGTTATAAGTGGCGATCGCCAGTTATAAGTCGCGATCGAGAGTTTTAAGGCACTATCGAGAGTTATAAGTCGCGATCGAGAGTTGTAAGTCGTGATCGCGAGTTATAAGTCGCGATCGCGAGTTATAAGTGGCGATCGAGAGTTATAAGTCCCTATCGAGAGTTATAAGTCACTATCGAGAGTTATAAGTGGCCATCGCGAGTTATAAGTCGCGATCACCGGCTATAAGTCGCCATCGAGAGTTATAAGTCGCCATCGAGAGTTATAATTTGCGATCGAGAGTTATAAGTCGCTATCCAGAGTTATAAGTTGGGATCGCGAGTTATAAGTCGCGATCGAGAGTTATAAGTCGCGATTGACAGTTATAAGTCGCGATCGACAGTTATAAGTTGCGATCGAGAGGTATAAGTTGCGATCGTTAGTTATAAGTCGCGATCGAGAGTTATAAGTTGCGATCGAGAGTTATAAGTCGCGATCGCGAGTTATAAGTGGCGATCGCGAGTTATAAGTGGCGATCGCCAGTTATAAGTCGCGATCGAGAGTTTTAAGGCACTATCGAGAGTTATAAGTCGCGATCGAGAGTTGTAAGTCGTGATCGCGAGTTATAAGTCGCGATCGAGAGTTGTGAGTCGCTAACGAGAGTTATAAGTCGCGATCGAGGGTTATAAGTTGCGATCGCCAGTAATAAGTCGCGATCGAGAGTTATAAGTCGCTATCGAGAGTTATAAGTCGCTATCGAGAGTTATAAGTTGCGATCGCGAGTTATAAGTCGCGATCGCGAGTTATAAGTGGCGATCGCGAGTTATAAGTGGCGATCGCCAGTTATAAGTCGCGATCGAGAGTTTTAAGGCACTATCGAGAGTTATAAGTCGCGATCGAGAGTTGTAAGTCGTGATCGCGAGTTATAAGTCGCGATCGAGAGTTGTGAGTCGCTAACGAGAGTTATAAGTCGCGATCGAGGGTTATAAGTTGCGATCGCGAGTTATAAGTCACGATCGCGAGTTATAAGTCGAGATCGAGAGTTATAAGTCGCTATCGAGAGTTATAAGTCGCGATCGAGAGTTATAAGTCGCGATCGAGAGTTATAAGTTGGGATCGCGAGTTATAAGTCGCTATCGAGAGTTATAAGTCGAGATCGAGAGTTATAAGTCGCGATCGAGAGTTATAAGTTGCGATCGCGAGTTATAAGTCGCGATCGAGAGTTTTAAGTCGCTATCGAGAGTTATAAGTTGGGATCGCGAGTTATAAGTCGAGATCGCGAGTTATAAGTTGCGATCGAGAGTTATAAGTTGCGATCGAGAGGTATAAGTTGCGATCGAGAGTTATAAGTCGCGATCGAGAGTTATAAGTTGTGATCGAGAGTTATAAGTTGCGATCGCGAGTTATACGTGGCGATCGCGAGTTATAAGTTGCGATCGCGAGTTATAAGTTGCGATGGAGAGTTTTAAGGCACTATCGAGAGTTATAAGTCGCGATCGTGAGTTATAAGTCGCGATCGCGAGTTATAAGTCGCGATCAAGAGTTATAAGTGGCTATCGAGAGTTATAAGTTGGGATCGCGAGTTATAAGTCGCGATCGCGAGTTATAAGTCGCGATCGAGAGTTATAAGTCAAGATCGAGAGTTATAAGTCGCGATCGAGAGTTATAAGTCGCTATCGAGAGTTATAAGTTGGGATCGCGAGTTATAAGTCGCGATCGCGAGTTATAAGTCAAGATCGAGAGTTATAAGTCGCCATCGAGAGTTATAAGTTGCGATCGCGAATTATAAGTCGCGATCGAGAGTTATAAGTCGCTATCGAGAGTTATAAGTTGGGATCGCGAGTTATAAGTCGAGATCGCGAGTTATAAGTCGCGATCGAGAGTTATAAGTTGCGATCGAGAGGTATAAGTTGCGATCGTTAGTTATAAGTCGCGATTGAGAGTTATAAGTTGTGATCGCGAGTTATAAGTCGCGATCGCGAGTTATAAGTGGCGATCGCGAGTTATACGTTGCGATCGCGAGTTATAAGTTGCGATGGAGAGTTTTAAGGCACTATCGAGAGTTATAAGTCGCGATCGAGAGTTATAAGTTGCGATCGCGAGTTATAAGTGGCGATGGAGAGTTTTAAGGCACTATCGAGAGTTATAAGTCGCGATCGAGAGTTATAAGTCGAGATCGAGAGTTATAAGTCGCGATCGAGAGTTATAAGTCGAGATCGAGAGTTATAAGTCGCGATCGAGAGTTATAAGTCGCTATCGAGAGTTATAAGTTGGGATCGCGAGTTATAAGTCACGATCGCGAGTTATAAGTCGAGATCGAGAGTTATAAGTCGCGATCGAGAGTTATAAGTCGAGATCGAGAGTTATAAGTCGCGATCGAGAGTTATAAGTTGCGATCGCGAGTTATAAGTAGCCATCGCGAGTTATAAGTCGGGATCGCGAGTTATAAGTGGCGATCGAGAGTTATAAGTCGCTAACGAGAGTTATAAGTCGCGATCGAGGGTTATAAGTCGCGATCCAGAGTTATAAGTTGCTATCGCGAATTATAAGTCGAGATCGAGAGTTATAAGTCGCTATCCAGAGTTATAAGTTGGGATCGCGAGTTATAAGTCGCGATCGAGAGTTATAAGTTGCGATCGCGAGTTATAAGTGGCGATGGAGAGTTTTAAGGCACTATCGAGAGTTATAAGTCGCGATCGAGAGTTATAAGTCGAGATCGAGAGTTATAAGTCGCGATCGAGAGTTATAAGTCGAGATCGAGAGTTATAAGTCGCGATCGAGAGTTATAAGTCGCTATCGAGAGTTATAAGTTGGGATCGCGAGTTATAAGTCACGATCGCGAGTTATAAGTCGAGATCGAGAGTTATAAGTCGCGATCGAGAGTTATAAGTCGAGATCGAGAGTTATAAGTCGCGATCGAGAGTTATAAGTTGCGATCGCGAGTTATAAGTAGCCATCGCGAGTTATAAGTCGGGATAGCGAGTTATAAGTGGCGATCGAGAGTTATAAGTCGCTAACGAGAGTTATAAGTCGCGATCGAGGGTTATAAGTCGCGATCCAGAGTTATAAGTTGCTATCGCGAATTATAAGTCGAGATCGAGAGTTATAAGTCGCTATCCAGAGTTATAAGTTGGGATCGCGAGTTATAAGTCGCGATCGAGAGTTATAAGTCGCGATCGACAGTTATAAGTTGCGATCGAGAGGTATAAGTTGCGATCGTTAGTTATAAGTCGCGATCGAGAGTTATAAGTTGCGATCGCGAGTTATAAATGGCGATCGCGAGTTATAAGTGGCGATCGCCAGTTATAAGTCGCGATCGAGAGTTTTAAGGCACTATCGAGAGTTATAAGTCGCGATCGAGAGTTGTAAGTCGTGATCGCGAGTTATAAGTCGCGATCGCGAGTTATAAGTGGCGATCGAGAGTTATAAGTCCCTATCGAGAGTTATAAGTCACTATCGAGAGTTATAAGTGGCCATCGCGAGTTATAAGTCGCGATCACCGGCTATAAGTCGCCATCGAGAGTTATAAGTCGCCATCGAGAGTTATAATTTGCGATCGAGAGTTATAAGTCGCTATCCAGAGTTATAAGTTGGGATCGCGAGTTATAAGTCGCGATCGAGAGTTATAAGTCGCGATTGACAGTTATAAGTCGCGATCGACAGTTATAAGTTGCGATCGAGAGGTATAAGTTGCGATCGTTAGTTATAAGTCGCGATCGAGAGTTATAAGTTGCGATCGAGAGTTATAAGTCGCGATTGCGAGTTATAAGTGGCGATCGCGAGTTATAAGTGGCGATCGCCAGTTATAAGTCGCGATCGAGAGTTTTAAGGCACTATCGAGAGTTATAAGTCGCGATCGAGAGTTGTAAGTCGTGATCGCGAGTTATAAGTCGCGATCGAGAGTTGTGAGTCGCTAACGAGAGTTATAAGTCGCGATCGAGGGTTATAAGTTGCGATCGCCAGTAATAAGTCGCGATCGAGAGTTATAAGTCGCTATCGAGAGTTATAAGTCGCTATCGAGAGTTATAAGTTGGGATCGCGAGTTATAAGTCACGATCGCGAGTTATAAGTCGAGATCGAGAGTTATAAGTCGCTATCGAGAGTTATAAGTCGCGATCGAGAGTTATAAGTCGCTATCGAGAGTTATAAGTTGGGATCGCGAGTTATAAGTCGCGATCGCGAGTTATAAGTCGAGATCGAGAGTTATAAGTTGCGATCGCGAGTTATAAGTCGCGATCGAGAGTTTTAAGTCGCTATCGAGAGTTATAAGTTGGGATCGCGAGTTATAAGTCGAGATCGCGAGTTATAAGTTGCGATCGAGAGTTATAAGTCGCTATCGAGAGTTATAAGTTGGGATCGCGAGTTATAAGTCGCGATCGCGAGTTATAAGTCGCGATCGAGAGTTATAAGTTGCGATCGCGAGTTATAAGTCGCGATCGAGAGTTTTAAGTCGCTATCGAGAGTTATAAGTTGGGATCGCGAGTTATAAGTCGAGATCGCGAGTTATAAGTTGCGATCGAGAGTTATAAGTTGCGATCGAGAGGTATAAGTTGCGATCGAGAGTTATAAGTCGCGATCGAGAGTTATAAGTTGTGATCGAGAGTTATAAGTTGCGATCGCGAGTTATACGTGGCGATCGCGAGTTATAAGTTGCGATCGCGAGTTATAAGTTGCGATGGAGAGTTTTAAGGCACTATCGAGAGTTATAAGTCGCGATCGTGAGTTATAAGTCGCGATCGCGAGTTATAAGTCGCGATCAAGAGTTATAAGTGGCTATCGAGAGTTATAAGTTGGGATCGCGAGTTATAAGTCGCGATCGCGAGTTATAAGTCGCGATCGAGAGTTATAAGTCAAGATCGAGAGTTATAAGTCGCGATCGAGAGTTATAAGTCGCTATCGAGAGTTATAAGTTGGGATCGCGAGTTATAAGTCGAGATCGCGAGTTATAAGTCGCGATCGAGAGTTATAAGTTGCGATCGAGAGGTATAAGTTGCGATCGTTAGTTATAAGTCGCGATTGAGAGTTATAAGTTGTGATCGCGAGTTATAAGTCGCGATCGCGAGTTATAAGTGGCGATCGCGAGTTATACGTTGCGATCGCGAGTTATAAGTTGCGATGGAGAGTTTTAAGGCACTATCGAGAGTTATAAGTCGCGATCGAGAGTTATAAGTTGCGATCGAGAGGTATAAGTTGCGATCGTTAGTTATAAGTCGCGATCGAGAGTTATAAGTTGTGATCGAGAGTTATAAGTTGCGATCGCGAGTTATAAGTGGCGATGGAGAGTTTTAAGGCACTATCGAGAGTTATAAGTCGCGATCGCGAGTTATAAGTCGCTATCGAGAGTTATAAGTCGCGATCGAGAGTTATAAGTTGCGATCGCGAGTTATAAGTCGCGATCGAGAGTTATAAGTCGCTATCGAGAGTTATAAGTTGGGATCGCGAGTTATAAGTCACGATCGCGAGTTATAAGTCGAGATCGAGAGTTATAAGTCGCGATCGAGAGTTATAAGTCGAGATCGAGAGTTATAAGTCGCGATCGAGAGTTATAAGTCGCTATCGAGAGTTATAAGTTGGGATCGCGAGTTATAAGTCGCGATCGAGAGTTATAAGTCGAGATCGAGAGTTATAAGTCGCGATCGAGAGTTATAAGTCGCTATCGAGAGTTATAAGTTGGGATCGCGAGTTATAAGTCGCGATCGAGAGTTATAAGTCGAGATCGAGAGTTATAAGTCGCGATCGAGAGTTTTAAGTCGCTATCGAGAGTTATAAGTTGGGATCGCGAGTTATAAGTCGATATCGCGAGTTATAAGTCGCGATCGAGAGTTATAAGTTGCGATCGAGAGGTATAAGTTGCGATCGTTAGTTATAAGTCGCGATCGAGAGTTATAAGTTGTGATCGAGAGTTATAAGTTGCGATCGCGAGTTATACGTGGCGATCGCGAGTTATAAGTTGCGATCGCGAGTAATAAGTTGCGATCGCGAGTTATAAGTTGCGATGGAGAGTTTTAAGGCACTATAGAGAGTTATAAGTCGCGATCGTGAGTTATAAGTTGCGATCGAGAGTTGTAAGTCGTGATCGCGAGTTATAAGTCGCGATCGCGTGCGATAAGTCGCGATCGCTAGTTATAAGTCGCGATCGCGAGTTTTATGTTGCGATCGAGAGTTATAAGTCGCTAACGAGAGTTATAAGTCGCGATCGAGGGTTATAAGTCGCGATCGAGAGTTATAAGTTGCGATCGAGAGTTATAAGTTGCGATCGCGAGTTATAAGTCGCTATCGAGAGTTATAAGTCGCTATCGAGAGTTATAAGTTGGGATCGCGAGTTATAAGTCGCGATCGCGAGTGATATGTCGCGATCGGGACTTATAAGTCGCGTCGAGAGTTATAAGTTTCTATCGAGAGTTATAAGTCGCGATCGCGAGTTATAAGTCGCGATCGAGACTTATAAGTCGCGTCGAGAGTTATAAGTTTCTATCGAGAGTTATAACTTGCGATCGTTAGTTGTAAGTCGCGTTGGAGAGTTATAAGTTGCGATCGAGAGTTATAAGTCGCGGTCGAGAGTTATAAGACGCTATCGAGAGTTCTAAGTTGCGATCGAGAGTTATAAGTTGCGATCGAGAGGTATAAGTTGCGATCGTTAGTTATAAGTCGCGATCGAGAGTTATAAGTTGCGATCGAGAGTTATAATTCGTAATCGCGAGTTATAAGTCGCGATCGCGAGCTATAAGTCGCGATCGCGAGTTATAAGTCGCGATCGCGAGTCATTAGTTGCGATCGAAAGTGATTAGTTGCGATCGAAAGTTATTAGTCGCGATTGCGGTTAAGAAAATCGCGGTCGAGAGACAAAGAAAGAGAAAAAACGAAAGCTATGCTCATTTATTAAGGTGATTCCTCACATTTGCATTGTGCATCCTTACTACGCATAATTTATGGCTTTATTAGGGCCCGTTCGTGCACACGCACATTGAAAACATGGCGGATTTGTCTTGATATTAAGTTCTGTCAGTTTAAGAATGGCTATAGCTCACTAACGAGCTCGGACACCACAAATTTTTTTCCAGTTATTTTAATCAACTAATTATTAGCTTTGCGTGAAGAAAGACTGATCTGATTTCTATTGTTGAAAATTGAATAAATGAGGGAAATAGCAGCTGCACTGTAGTCTTTTCTATTTTGCAGTTTGATAGCCGTGTGGGGCAATTTGGGTCCAATATTTTAACAAGGATTCAGCTGTCTGCCAAAATCAAACTTAAAAAGTTTATTTGTGTCCGACACAAGTATTGACTTTAGTTTGAGGCGTGTTTTTATGAGTATGGGCTCACAAAGAGTTTACAATAACTTGGAATGCGTTCTTGTAATAAGCATTAAATAATGCTAAAATGGGACATTTTTAATGCCTCACTGCTCCTTAACGAGCATGGACACCCCCATTTTTTATTTTATAATTAAAGTTCTCATATGATAAATATTCAGTGGACAAAGTTGAACAAAAATCTATTGGCAGTTTTATTTCAGGGGAATTACCTTAAGTCGTCAAAGCAAAATTTTTCATGTAACAATGAAAAATATCGAGTTGTCTCTTACAAGCCACCGTACAAAATGCAGTAAAAGAGGCATCGCACTGTAAATCACAAAACAAAATACATCTGGATAGTAAGAAGGGCTAATGTGACAAAAAAAAGAAAAGCTCGTATTTCATTCGATTTCTCTGAGGAACAATAGCAGCTTATTCCGCATGTTTGCCCTCGACCTGCTGGAAACGTGCAACGCATAAAGCGTGGAGAATGTCACGTTTTTTAATTCGGAAAATGTGAGGTTTAAAAATCAGTCTAACTTAATTTTCCTTTTAACAAAAATGATAACAGTTAACGCCCCAGTTTTAAGCTATTCTTGCTAGAGCTTCATTTTCTCTCCTTTTGGTCAGCACCAAGAATTGCGACCTCTGGCCGGGTCCAACACCGGATGTCCGCGATTCACGGACTTCTCGTCATTCTGCGCATGCTCAGAGTCAAGTGTGACAAATCTGATTGGTTTCAGTCTCATTCTATTGTGTTTGCAAAGCCAATCAGAACCGGAATCTCACTGGACCTATCCAGAGGTCGTGATTCTTGGTGCTGAACAAAACGAGCGCGGCCTCTGAGGACGAGAATGGCTAGAGCTTCTTAAATAGTCATGTAAGTTCCGAACTCATTCCCTGGTAAAGATTATTTTCACTGTCACGCAACGAAAAAATAAGTCGAAAACTATTCAGTGGATAAAGTCTAGAAATCTTAATCTTATCTAAGACAGGTAAAGTAGACACTTCTCCAAGTTTTGGGTCTCTGCGTTTTCCCAAACTTCAGATATTCGTCGAAATATTTTGCGCAAATTTACAGAGCCCAGTGTGGAGCCGCCATGTTGGTGGAACTCTGTGCTCTATCAACATGGCGGCCGGAAAATAATGAAAACATCTGGAACTTACTTTGGCTATCTAGGCGACTGATTATCTTAACTGAACCAACAAACATTTACACAAGCACTTTTCCTAACACTTAACTCCTAAAAAGGCTAAAAATCACCAGATATATGTTATTTGCCGGCTGGGAGGTCCGTCGGGTGAAAACTGTGACCGACGACTTGAAAATGCAGCATTTTCAAGCCCGAGGTCAAAGTTTTTCACCATACGGACCTCCCAGCCGGCAAATAACACGTTTATTTTATTTTTCCTGCAGTAAATTGATTTTACTGCCGGATTACAAATGGGTTTGTTGACGCAAATCTTGTCTTTGAATTAGCTTGCGCGCCGTCTACTAACGATTTGTAAAAAATGTTGGCAACGAGCGAGTGACTCAGATAGTAGACAAAGAAAGATGTATTAAAGAACAGATTTTTTTCGAACTACTTTATGTTGGTTGCACTTATTTCACCAGTTAAGTTCTCCAAAATTGTTTTTGCGATGTGAAATTTCGTGCGAATTGTTTGAAGTTTTGCTACAAAGACAATTTCTGTCAGTCGTTGCTTTTGAAATCAATTGAAATCAGACATTTCTACCGTAAATTGAATAGCAGAAAGCGAGGAAATTCGTTAAGTGTATTCCACAGAAATTCTCCTAAATACGGCAACGATCAGAGAGGTAAACTCGTCTGAAATTGACTCAAATTTTACGGCGAGAGAAACACAGGATTTAATACGCGCCATTACAGCGCCAAGCTACAAACAACCAAGCAAACTGCCACAACTTCAAAGCTCTCAATTGAATTTACTTACAGTGAAATTTCCTTGGCATTCTAAAGTGAACAGAGATAAACTTGCGTTGACTAATCGTCGATGGATGTGTAAAAAAGGCAAAAGATTGACGATTACCGCTAACTTTTAGGAGCGAAATTTAGGCAGCGGGGAAAAATTCCGACCAGTGGGCCGTATCGTGAAAAGCTGGACCGGTCACTTGCGTATGATTAGCCAAGCAAATTCGAGGATTTAGGATTCCGGCCCGCTCAGATGTTTGAGAAAAAAATAAAGGTATATATTTTTCCACAAACGTGATCAGAGCGGTATGTCACGCATCGCCATAACTCCGAACTTCAAACGGCGCTGGTTTCCAAACCAAGCACGCTATTGAGGTGAAAAGTTGTAAACAGATATAAGTTTAGATCCCCTTATGCCTTATGAGGATAAAAATTATCGTGGCTCTTTAGTTTTGGATTTAGGAAGTTGATGACGTCACGTGAAAACGATCTATATTACAGAACGAGATATAAAAGCAGTGTTCCTTGTTTCCTGTTCGTATAACATTCAGGGCGCTCCACCAGGCGTAAGATGCGGCATGATGGCGAGTCGTGATAGTTCCCCACTCAACTTTACTTGCCGGGTGGTGAATTTACTAAATAATAACTTAATATTCACAAGTCGGACGATTCGAAATTCCTTTCGCGTCGAATCTAGTCGACAGTATCGAGTATGGATGTTTGACTTGGGATGATTTGCACTGAACTCTGAAGGCAAAATCCACATTTCAATCTTGTTAACTACTTCAGCGACTCCGCTAGTAAAGGCTTCACTTTATCGACTGCACTAGACCGGTTCTCAGAATGACAAGCCTCGTCATTGGTAGAAATAGAAAATGTGAGTCGTCTGTACGTACATAATCAATTCATACCTGCCCTGCTTTCCAGCTTGGCTTATTTGGTGTCTGACTTGCTCGCCTTTTCAGATCGTCCAGAGTTTTTAATCCTGTACGTGAAATACCAAGAGCCGCCATAGCTTGAAACATTTCAAACAGGTCGTCGATTTCCTCGATATTTTTGGTTTTGCTAAGAGCCATTTTCCCAGATTTCAGTGGATTAAGGTCATTGCTCTTTAGATAGCACCGTGGTAGAGAACTAAACGTCAGAAGTTAACTTCAAAGGAAAGCCTTTTTGAGGAAAAGCTCTATCACTTTCCTTGAAGCTATCGGAGCAGTGTTGTTTTACATCTAATTGTAGGCATGGCACCCGTGTGTTGTTTTCATAACTTTTTGGGTCAATGCTCTGTTGTTTGTTTCATTGTTCTCTCAGCCAATCTTACGACAAACTAATTCTGAGAACTAGATTAAAGTGGCTATGAGCCAGTCTCATCATGGAAATTGGATCGTTTATAGACAGTGGCAATTAACACAGGTCATATATCGTTTGTACCGAGCTAGTAACATAAACCAGACGCAGAGTCCAAAGATTGTTATCATTGCCGAAAGGCAAGTTTGGGTTTATGAGCCCCTCCCAGGGGTTTTAGGGAACAAGGGAACTGGAGCATTTATTTTCAGGGAACAGGGGATACGTTCAGTTTATTTTCAGGGAACAAGGGAACTCTTGAGTAGATTTTTGGGAACAAGGGAACACCAATCTATTTTCAACAACATGTTTTTTTTTTTTAACTTTCCGAACCCCTAAAATATAAAATCTATTACGTACTTGAGTGTCAGGCGAGATTATTTCGAAATGATTATTATTACGAGCTTCGCAAGACATCTTTGGAATGCTTGTTTCTTCCATGTGGCAAAATTCAAGATGGCGAAAACTGCCACAGTTCGAGAAACTATCACAGCTTGAATTCGATTACAGATTCAGCAGGGCAATCAAGGAACGGTTGAAGAGGCAATGTTTTACACCATTTGCTTACTTCACAGCTCCCAAGTCCTATTACCAACAGGTTTTCACCACCACACATTACAAGGATTTACCCAAGTTATGCCCTCCAAAGGCACACAAACTATCTGAGAAGCAAGTGAGTGAAATGAGGAACTGGAGAGCAATGTATGGTCAGAGTGTCCCCCAGAAAACAGAGCGAAACATGACAACAAAGGACAATCCAGGAACTCTGCCCATAAATATCTGTATGCAACTGACTCTCCGACTGTACAGCCCCTAGATTTCACAGTGCTGAGTGAAGCAGCAGCAGTCCCAGTGCCGCATAGGGAAACAACAGAGACTTTTTACAAACAAAGCCAGATTGTTTGTGGTAAAGCTTATTCCAGTGATACTCGTCAGTTGTTCATAATGGCCTGTCTGCAAGAGAATGTGAGTGTTGGCATGAAGAGGGTGAAAGCCAAAGTGTTCATTCAAGATCCTTTCAATCCAGTGCTTTTCATGGAAGATGCAGACAGATATGTCGATGTAAGTAACATTGTTTGTGCCTTAACCTGCTATAACTACCGTGAAGATATCCTAGAGCTTGATGTGCTTCACCATACCACATGAATGAAGTCTTAACTGTCGCAGAGGCAGCTGAGACAGTTGAGATGACAGAAACTGTAGCCAATGAAGTACAGCATGAGCGGATCTCAAGCAGAAGAAAGAGGCGGTTCGAAAGCGATTTTTTCTACTATGAATAGAAAGGTAAAACAAGCAAACAAATATGGGGAACAATGATAAACATTTTTGGTGATCAAGGGTACGGTGCAAAAATTTTTCGGGATCAAGGGAACATGAGCTAAAAACATATTTGGGAACAAGGGGTTTTATTTATGGGGAACAAGGGATAAACTCCAAAAATATCAAGGGATCATGGGAACATGTACCCCCCCCCCCCCGGGAGGGGCTCGTTTATCACGAGGCAATATTTCGGCGTTGTTGTTGTTGTTGTTGTTGTTGTTTTTCTTTGTAGTTAGATCAAAACAAGTGGACAGCTCATATATCAAGGCTAATTAGACGTATCGCAAGCAATGATATAACATGATGTACCAAGCTAGAGAGGCGATAAATAAAGTTATAGCCCACTGACTACCGACGAAAGTGTATTTTGAGCGGAAGCTAGAGGTGTCACGCCATCATACGGGTCAGTGTTTTTTGACGTATTCTAGAATGGACTTAGTTTTCAAACAGGTGCCGGGCGTAATTGAACAAATGGCAGTAGTTATTTTGTCAAAAAAAAAAAATCACCTTTGTGCGAACTGAATACCTTTAATTATGTCAAATGACTGAATAAAAACGTCCTGGTTTTCCACGAAAAAGGAACAATTTCCGAGAATGAAAATAAATAAATAAATGTGCGTCGTCAAATGGAAAAGACATAAAAAACCCAGAATCGGTTTGCAGTCTAAGAATATTATTTGTAATGCTTGGGGACAAAGGTTTTTAAAATGTCGAGACGTTGTCCAATTTTACCGCTATTTTTTGGTTGTTTCCCTTTTATGGAACATGGCCAGGTTGTGTATACAAAATAATCAAGATGGGGGTTAAAGCAGAAGAACACCCCCTCCTCTTCCCCCCCCCTCCCCCCCCCAAAAAAAATATCTTAAGTAACAAAAAGTCTTTACTTAAAGAAGCATATTTAAACCATGGCAAAAATAGCATCCTTTTAACTTCAATGTTGATATTAATGGGAGACCCATCGCACGGGCCAATTTAACGGTCTTTCTTGGAGGAGTTTTAGATGACAACTTAATTGGAATTCTTACGTATCTAGCCTAGCAAATAAAATTTCTCAATCCAGAGGTATAATTATTACATCTATTTTTTTTTCTTTCAAAAACTTCTCTCCGTATGCTTTATGATTCAGTGGTAATTCCAAACCTTAATTACTGTAATCTAGTTTAGGGATTTACCGTACAAAACGAACCTTCAAAGAATTGTAATTTTGGCGCAAGTCTGCAAGTCTTCAAGTCCTATTATAAGGCTCGCACAGAACCGAATTTTAAGAAATTTAACTTGCTTAAACTTTAAGACATTCATTCAGTACATCTAGGTCAGTTTATGTTCTCGTATAAAAACTCTCTTCTCCCTCAAAAGTTTGAAATATATTCAAAGAAAACAACCAAATCCATGGTCACAATTAACACAAAGCAAGCACACTCCTTTCGTCTTCCATTATGTAGAACTAATATCCGGCAATTCTGTATAATTTTTTTATCGTGGTCCAAAATATTTTAAAACTTTTCCTCTTGAGATCACTGGCTCTTCATAATATCTATTAGCGGCAATTACTAATTCTGTTAAGCGTACAGATATGGCTTGTCAATACGTCATTTACTATTTGACGCAAGCATTATCGAAAGTGACGCAAAGCGATAACATCATTTCGATGAAAACAAAAAGCCAAGACATAATTTGGAAAACCTCCCACTTTGCAGGTGACAGCCTCTTGCCCACCATCCAAAGACTGCTTACAGGAGTCGATCTACAAAATAATCATCCTCGGAGACCCAGGGGCAGCTAGTCGTGACGATGCGATTTTTTCGGGGGACGCGATAGCGTTGGGCGAAAGTTAACTTCAAGTGCGAGAGAACCCCTGGAAACTCACTCTTACCGAACCAGTTCCAGAAGCGTTCGAAATCCTTGCCGCTGATTAATAAGTTCTGTACTGGACTATCTTCGCACGCCACCAACAACTGTACAGAAATCGCGTACATTAGCTATACAAATTTACGATATATCTTCAATAAGTCCGCCGTGAAAATTAATCGACGAGTATTGTTTCCTTGCGCCCATGTTCCAGCTTGTCACTTCCTCGACTTCTTTGAATATTTTTTTTCTGAAACTCTCCACGAGACGGGCGAAGCAACTACCACGGGCGAAGCAGCTACCTCGATCGATGAGGAAGCCAGCAGGGGCGGATCCAGGAATTTCTGAAAGGGGGGGTTGTACACTATTGTGACCGCCAATGGTGTGGAAGGCGAGTTACGGCCCCGTACCTCTGGCACGAGCTTTTAAGGGGTCCGGAGCCATGCCCCTCCCCTCAAAAAATAATGTTTCCGATTTTGCTCTCTAAAACGCCTTTTGCAGCATTCCCGAGACTTGAAAAGAGTTGTGAAGGCATGATATAAAATCTGGAATTTATCTTATTTCTCAGCCAGGAACCCAAAACTAATAATGCATGATTGAAAGGACAGCAGTATCATCAATAGTTATTTGTCATTTCTCTACATACCTCGTAAATCAAACAACGTAGCCTGAAATAGTCTTCCAGGATGAGCTTTTACAAAGGCCTCGCATATCTCGTCTACCTCGAATCTCTCAGGGTAATGCATAGTGTTACGAGTATCGTTGAAGAGCAGGGTTGTTTCCAGACAGAACTCAGGATCGCTGGTAACAGCAACAAACTAATTTATTTCCGTAAGGTAACTTCGTGAGTTTACAGCACTAAGCTTCTTCAAATCTGAATCAATCTCTCTCACAGAAGAAACGCTCGCTCTAATATACATGAGGCTTAAAGTTCTAGAAACTTCTATTACAAGCTAAATTAAGTAGTTTGATAAAGTTTCTAATCTGAGTAATTACATAAGGATTAGAATGTTCTGGAATGTTCTTATACAAATTGGTCACGGTTGAATGACGTCCGGTTCTAGATTGTTCTAGAAATTGACTTAGACAATTTTTCGTAACACATAGCAATAACAGCGAGATCTGAAAAGCGCTCTTCAGACATCGTTGATCTGGTGTAGGTTTTGATCCGTTTCATGAGCGAAAAGGACCGCTCAGCTTCCGCACTACTGATTGGTAGAGTGCACGCAATGAGCAGAAGACGATGGATGTTTGGAAAAGCATCCTCGTCACACGCGCCAAGTGCTAATAGAAGATTGCTTGGAAGTTCCTTCTCTGCTGACTGCCACATCGTTTGCCATTTTCGCAGCTCATTCCCAAGGGATTTGGGAAATGGAAGGTCATTCTCCCAGAACAGCATGCCTTCTGTTGCTTCAGATAGCTCCAGGGTGTTTTTAACTATGATTGAGGGTACTAGATAAAGCAAGTCACGGGCGTGGCGATCCTCGTCAGAAAATCGGTCTTGCATTTGACTAATCAGGGAATCAAGAAGGGGAATAGCCACAGATTTTTTGTAATGATCAATTGGACTAGAACTGGGAATGTTTGAGCGATTCCTCTTTATGCTTGTCTTTCTGGGAATAGCTTCAACGATTCCCAGTTTCTCCACAAGGTCTAATATTTCTTTGTTCTGAACCACGAACTTACCTGATTTCTTTGTATGAAAATCTGTCATTTTCTTCATTTTCCGTCCAACGTTGAACACACTTCAACAATACTCAAACATTCGCTTGGTCCCAATCCCACTCGTTTAAGTTTGAATGAATTTCACCTGTTCATGTCGCCTATTATATCTGATCCTGTCTGATGACGCGATCCTGATACGACCTTCTTGCAAGTAATATCCTCCACAGCAGTCGCGAAATGTACATTATCTTTTCAAAACTTGAAAAGCAGTCGAATGGTGGAAGTTAAACAACTTTGTAAAAAAACAATTTTATTCTATTATTTTTAGGAAGAATCAAACAAAATAACCAAAAACAACGCTTTCAGTCTAGGTGCCACGTAGTCCGCAATAATATTTGAGCAGTTTCCTGTTGTTTTTTTTCTTTGTACAATTTGACAAGTTTTAATGCCAGTTACTCGGGAATGTTTTGGAGATTCGCGTGTAAATTTCACCGCGAGGTTAATGGTAGTAAACTTTCCAAGCGCTGATTGGCTCAGTGATCTGAGAACCCAGTTGAAGGCGTTTGTGGGCGGAGTTTGTTTGCGAAACAAGAGATTTTTCTAAGCGCTGTTTTTTCGAATAAATTTTTTCGCTTGAAGCAGACACTTTAAAGAATTACAACTCAAAGGGAATTTGTTCGATTGCCCTCAAATTTAGACAGTAGCTAGATTGACATATAAAAAAACCAAAAACGTGTCTGCGAATTGTTTATTTCGTAATATTTTTTTCTCCGAGAGCGATTTTCGTATGATCACTTCACATTTTTTTAAATCGTACTTCGAAAATGTTCTGTAACCTTTTATTGCAATTGAATATGGCAAAACGCAGACACGCTTTTTTAGCGCTTTTTGTCCTGAAACCGAGTGGAAAATAAATTAGCGAAAAACAAAATTCTCTTTGGCTTGTAGCTTCCAACAGTTGATTAGGGCGCTCGCATTAAGTGGTCGTGAAAAAAAATCGATAATTCATTTAATTTCAAAATTCTTGGTATAGTTTGATAACCAGCTCTATAAGCTTTAGTTTGATATAGCGGTTTATATTAGGTATCTACAGCTTAAACTGGACGCGAGACACCCCTAAAGGTATACGGTAAAAAATCTAGAAAATTTTCAATGTGTTAAAAGTTTTAATTGTAATTTTAAGACAAATAGTTGGCATATTTTGTTCCGAGGTGGCTGGCAACAGTTTCCATCATTTTTCCAAGATTGGTGCTACTTTGGTAGATCAGTACTACGTACCATTTTATTTTTCATTTAATGCTTAAATAATGGCAGCAAACACATGCCTAAACATTGTTGAACAAACTCTTGTTCTAAGGCCATCCTAGCTTGATTAAATACATTCAAATATCGCCCTAACCGCTCTCACACGTCCAAAGTAACCTATAAAGCAGGATGCTGGGACTGTATGAATTTTACGTTGGCAAACCAAGACGAAGACTCCATGACAGAAGAAATTAAAATTCAAGGCCCTTGCTAAAAGCGACCATTCTAAAGCCATTGCTGATCACCACAGGTCACAACATAAAACGGGAATATTTTGACATTTTTGCTTCCCGCAAAAGTGACCTTCATTGCAGAATTAAGGAGACTCTGCTCATTCAAGAGCTAAAGCCTTTTCTTAATGTCAACGTCAATAGCGAGAAGTTGTCGCCTTACTAGCTGTCACTTCTCATGATGTATACTTGTATACAGGTTTACTTGCTGCTGTTAATCAATTCTATAATAAAAAAAATTGGGTCACTGAACTCGTTTTTATGCTATAAGCAGTCAAAGCCAAATAGAAGGGTGTTTATAGCAGGTTATGCTGTTGCTCTGGAGATCTTTTGCGACACAAAAATTACCCCACTTTGTTTACCGATGATAGAAATTTTTTTTGAGTGATTATTACGGCATTAACTGAAAAAGGAGGGGTAACAGTGATTAATTAAAGATGAAGTGCTAAGAAATGCTAGAAACCTTTGTGAGCCACCTTATATTTGGCGATCACAGACATTTCAATGCGTCATAAGCTTAAAAAAAGCGGCTTCAGTTTGTATTTTTAGAGATCTGTTTCTGCTTTCGATGTAATGTTTACCTTAGTAACAATATGCTTTTTGAAATTAAGAATTTTATTTCTGAAGATAATTCTTTGGGGAAAAGGGGGAGGGGGTGCCACTTTTCTGTAAGCCCCGTTTTGAGGATTTTGTATACCGATCCAGGCCCTACCTTGTTCCATAAGAATAAACTATGAACCTTAGTGGAAATATAGTTCTGTCATGACGATACGGAACGTCGTCCAGTTTTATGGCTAGTTTTTGGTTTGTTTGTGCATGACCGGTTGTGGGGGAGGGGGGGAGATCACTCTTGAAATTAACGGAGCTATAAGAATAACTAAACAGTCAAAAAAATGTAAGCAAACTTAAGTAGTAGTCAAAATGAGATGTGGAACAGCATAATGCACTCTAGTGTCACGTAGCATGGATTAGAATGTGTTATTCAGTTTCTGAATAAATGGAACACAATGAAGTGTTATGGCGTAATGTAGTGCTGTGTTGTTTGATAAATATATTAATAAACAAACTCGGCTCATTGTATTAATTTTCCCGCGTTTCTCAGCTCTACGCTTAACGGCCGGTGCATACAAACGTGCTTTACTGAACAATGACTCATTTTAACTTGGACCATTTCTGAAAGGGAATAGCTCTCCTAAGTTTGATTGTGTATATTCACTGAGTTAAAACATTGATGCACGCCATCCAACGTAGAAGAGTGCTCCCGTTTCAGAATAGGCCAAAGTTATAGCGAATTGCCTAAGTTAAACCAAACTACCGAAAAACAGTCACCAATACGTAGAATTCATACCCGAAATAACGATATTCAAACAAATATCCATATTTCAATTCGATGTAAAAATACAAACCACAGGCGAAGCTCTTCCTTGGGCAACCTCCTCATGCAGGGGTGGCGAATGGTAATTGCGACACTCTGCGAGACGGCGAGACAAGCGTTTTTCTTTGCGAGCCCGAGACATTTTGACTTTTTAGATTGCAAGACCGAGACCTCAAAGTGTTTTGAGTGCGAGCGCGAGACGTTCAGATTCTTAAAATTCGTGGAATTAAGACAATTAGGAGAAGTTAGGATTACCTTTTTCTCGGAAAATTTGTAAGTTGCTTCATTGAAATTCCATATCATGTAAAGACACGACGTAATTTATAAAAACAGATAAAGGAACGAATTGGGACTTCGAGACCCTAAGCCTTGCGAAAAATCGAGACTCCGAGACAGCTTCGTAGAAAAATCGAGACTGCGACCATTCGCCACCCCTTCATGCGGAGACACCTCACCTAAAGTAGGGTGTGGTCCGGTCAGATAATAAATATTTCATCCCCCTATAAGACTGTATCTTTCCCGAGCAGACAATTATCATAATCCCAAGGAAGTTCGCTTGCAGAAGGGAGAACATTACCGGCTATCCACAAAACTCGAAAACAAAGCGTGAATTGTAGAACTCAGCTCTAATATCCGTGGGACAGGATATATGGCTAGACAACGATGTGCAGATCCCTAGGGGTCATGATATTCTCGCTCCACTCATCCTCAGATCAGTACCAAGAAGGTTGTTCAGTCTATTGTTTTGTTCCCTTCCTTCTAAAATTGCTCTTTCAACTCTCCCAAAAATTCAGTGAGTACAAGGTGAGAGTGCTGTGTAATAGAATGCTGGTTTTTCCAGCCAGCAAGAAACATCTACTTGGCCTTACAATTCCGTTGAGTAACCCCGTAAGAAAGCCCACTCTATTAATATTAATCGGCAAAGGTTGAAACTTAATTTCTGACAATTCTCTTACTCCGGATTCTAGACCTATCTACCAGATTACATAACAGCTAAGATTGATTTAAAAGGGTTGCTGCCTGCTGATAACAATGTACGATTTTTAACTTTCAGGGAAAAAAAAAAGCGTTATTCAGAGATGAAACACTGTAGAAGTGTTTGTCACGAAAACCTTCCGAATATATAGAAAATCTAGGGCAAGGTAGGAATACACTCGGGAGGTAACTTTATGATACACGCTTTGACATATAGAATCAGTAAGCACATGACGAACATTAATACAGCAGTGACCTACCCTCAGTGAATCATTGATTTGAGCAATTTGCCTGTGGCCACTGTGAAATCGTTAACCCCAGCCCGATCGAGTTTACTTAATAAGGTTTAACTATCAGTTGTGTGATAGTCGAGGGACAGTTGGCAGCAAGTGTCGCGAAAACCCTTACACTATATACCAGAGAATATATTTACCGACTAATTAACAGCGAAAGTCCACAAAAATCAAAAATAGTTCGGTAAGGCTTAAAAAAATAGAATTTTTCCTACTGTTGAATATGAGGAGGCCTTAGTAAACGTAAAAACGCTATGTAGTTTTTTTTTTCTTCAAATATCTTGGTATTTCCGAGAAAAACGACATAATCGCTTTAACGTCCATACATCAATCTAACGACTGGGCTAAAAATTTTTATTCGATTCGTATGTCGCAACTACTGAGGGCAGAAAAGTTGTAATACAGCCGGCTTATTTCAGAACTATAACTTGTCTAAAAAGCACAATTTCAAGAATATTTGATTAAACTAATTATTTGGCGGTAAACAAAACCAGAGTATTCTCAAACGTTGAGTTAGTCAGGCGATGAAAATAATCGTCATTTTGACCATGTGCCACATCTCGGAATTCCAAAAGATTTTAGATTCTAACTATACTAGGAGAGGCCTTTCAATATATGTAAAGTTTAATTCGTTTGGGCAAATGATTAGGTCCTCGTCAAAATATGATTCAAATCATACACAAAAAAATTAAAATCACGCCTGCAGTCGAATGAGTGACCAAAAAGTAGTACCATTGTTTTAGTAAGTAAGTAAGTAACAACTTTTTTTACAGAGGGTAACAATAACAGTAAATCACTTCAATTCGAAATATCATAGGGATATCAGCACCACTTAAGAGGCCCTGCGCCTAAGAAACGACCGATGATTTCCGGCTAAAAAATAAAATCGGCCGATTTTTATCTCTCAAGTAGAGGTTACCGAATACTATTTAAAAATGAATTTCTTTTGTTTCAGTTTCGCTTTAAACCAAAAATATCGAGCCGCAAAGTTTTTCCGTCTGAAAGCAGCAAAATCAGGCCGAAAATAAGCCCCCGTAAACAACTGTTTAGAAATTACTATCGCAACGCAAAATAATGAGAAAACTACACAGTGTTGAAGAAAAAGGCCTTTTAATGCAATATCATTCGATAAACATCAAAAAACTGCCGAAGCGATTAACAAATAAAGTTTCAAATATTGCATACTAAATTAGATGGAGCGTTGGAACTGATTTTAAAATAATTATTTCTCAAAAGTTCAACGCTTTTGAAAGCAATCACAGTGATGGATGAGACATTGGAGGGATACAAATCACGTTTCTGGAAAAACATTTTTCGGCCAAAGTATATTGACCTTGTACAAAGCGTTCAAAGTTACCGTTTTTACCGTTATCCTGCTACTTCGGCGAAACACTTCTCTTTTGCCAATACGGCCGTGGATAGCGTGTTAAACGCCACTTTAAACCTTGCTAGGCATTCAAAGACCGTCCTAAGTAGAAGGAAGTAGAATTAAGAGAGAAAGGAAGATGAAAAATACACAGAAAAAGAAAATAACTCGAAATTACCATCTGCTAACGAAAGTTGAATCTGGAAAATGTCGTCGCGTGACAGCGGCCATTGACGTTATTTGTATCAATAGCGGTGGAATCCAAACGAATGCACAAATGGGAAAACAATTTTTTCCCGGCCAGAAAACGTTTAGTGGAACAATGTTATGTTATTTTTCACAAATGATGGTCACTCAAAAAGAAAAACTTCCCCAACCGCCACACCGTTTTGGCCGCAGCGTGATCTGAGTTATGGGGTCACGACTGGATCTCTAGCCGCTGACCGCCCGAAGGACATTGCAGACTCGTTTTCCCACGCTCTTGCGACCTTTACGTGACCAATGACGTCACTGGTCGCTGTCACGCGACGACATTTTCCAGATTCAACTTTCGTTAGCAGATGGTAATTTCGAGTTATTTTCTTTGTCTGCGTATTTTTCATCTTCCTTTCTCTTTCAATTCTACATCCTTCTACTCAGGATAGTCTCTGAATGCCTAGCAAGGTTTAAAGTGGCGTTTACCACGCTATCCACGGCCGTATTGGCAAAAGAGAAGTGTTTCGCCGAAGTAGCAGGATAACGGTAAAAACGGTAACTTTGAACGCTTTGTACAAGGTCAATATACTTTGGCCGAAAAATGTTTTTCCAGAAACGTGATTTGTATCCCTCCAATGTCTCATTCATCACTGTGATTGCTTTCAAAAGCGTTGAACTTTTGAGAAATAATTATTTTAAAATCAGCTCCAACGCTCCATCTAATTTAGTATGCAATATTTGAAACTTTATTTGTTAATCGCTTCGGCAGTTTTTTGATGTTTATCGAATGATATTGCATTAAAAGGCCTTTTTCTTCAACACTGTGTAGTTTTCTCATTATTTTGCGTTGCGGTAGTAATTTCTAAACAGTTTTTTGCGGGGACGTATTTTCGGCCTGATTTTGCTGCTTTCAGACGGAAACACTTTGCGGCTCGATATTTTTGGTTTAAAGCGAAACTGAAACAAAAGAAATTCATTTTTAAATAGTATTCGGTAACCTCTACTTGAGAGATAAAAATCGGCCGATTTTATTTTTTAGCCGGAAATCATCGGTCGTTTCTTAGGTGCAGGGCCTCTTAAACATAAAACAACGTAACCATGTTCACCTTAGCTGGGTTATCTGTCTTGACTGTCAAACAACATTCCTATCAAACCATTTCAACGGTGTTCCATTAGGTTTGCGTGACCAGTACGCATTCATCTGGTGAATTTGAGTCCCCCAAATCGCTCAATATTAGCAAGTTCCTCTGCAGATGTTGCTACTTTTTTCGTTGTGTTTTTCAGTATAATCATTCAACCTGCTTTCAAGCAGAAATCCCCATCTTCGATCGCTCCGCGTCTCCTGTTTGCATATTGTCCAGCAAAAGTCTCTGCAAACAGGGAAGGCTAGGGTGGTGATTATTGCCGAAAGAAAAGCGTTAGAAAATTTTTCCATATCTCGATGTTAGTTCCAATTCAGGGCCTCCTTTCTTAAGTAGAGCGATAAAATGCTACACACTAACCCGTTCTTTCCGGTTTAAAATTCGAACAAAGAAAATTAACTCTACTAAAAGCTCTGAGATCCCGACCCGCACTGACCATGTAAAAGATGTAACGCACGGCTGCCTCGATCGGTTAACACATCTTCAGTCAACATGGAGGACTTCCAAACGTCTTCAAAATGGAAACCCGAATGTTGCATATGGAATAACGCTTTAGCTGTTTCTACTGGCTGAATCAAACTACACAAGTCGCACTGATAGATGATACAATTGCAATAATACACATACGGGACTTGGCGGTAATTGCTTTTTCTTGAATGTCGGATATGAGCAATGAACGTGAGAAGGTCGCTGAAAATAAGCAGCGAAAGAATCAGTTTGCAAGAATCAGGATGTTACAAACCGAAGTTGGTGGACATCTTTATGTTATTTATAGCCTGGTAATGTTGACGTTTCGAACTGATGACAGTGATAATACAGATTTTGGTACGACTTTTGGTCGCGCACTCGATAGCTGCTCGTGTGATTTTTGTGTCTTTTGTGGACAATTTTGAATAATTTCTTGACGAGTGCCTAATCATTTGCCCAAAATAAACTTACATCTATTGAAAGGCCTATCCTAGAATAATTAGAATCTAAACTCTTTTGAACATCTGAGACATGGCACATGATCAAACGGACAATTCTTTTCACCGACCGACTAACTCAACGTTAGAGAACACTTTGGTTTTGTTTACCGCCAAATAATTAGATAAATCCGATATTCCTGAACTTGTGCTTTTTTCAGACAAGGAATAGTTCTGAAATAAGCCGCGGGCTGTATTACAACTTTTCTGTGCTCAACAGTTGCGAAATGCGAATGGAATGAAAAAGATCGATTTTTACCCCAGTTGGGAATTGCTTTATTGAGTCTGAAGGTTAAAACGAAAATGTTGTTTTTCTCTGAAAGACAAATACTTTGAAAAACTACAGCCTGTTTGCACTCTTGCTAGGGGCTTGCTACATGCAGAAGACGAGCTAATTTGACTTTTCAAGCCTTGCGAAGAAATTTGATCTTGTTTGATTTTTGTGGACGTTGGCTCTTAATATTGTAAACTGCGCATTTAATTTGGGAAAAACGCTTTAGATATAGAGAACTTGGATATAGGCAAGTGAACAACTTATTTCAAACCATACTCAGTTACATGTAGTTTTCTATTCATTAGTATGTGCAATTGTTTTTCTGCATCGTTTATCTGCTGAAGAAAAAATCTGTATCACAAGCTAACTCAAATTTCGTTGCATATCACCCCCTCCGGATTTCCAAAGCACACTTTGTTCCAGGCCAAAGCTGGAGGGATTTATACGCCTGTTGTGTATTCGGGTTTGGAGTACTTCTGTAGAGTACGCAATGAATCAGCAAATGTGTTCTACGCAACTGCTTTACTAGAACTGAAAAAAAAAAACTGATCTATGTACAAAAATATAAAGGTATAATCACGTGACTGCGGTTAAGGCTGTGCTAATTCATGATTACAGATTATCTAACAAATAAGCTTTTCATAAAATAGGAACATACTCTACAAAATCCAATTTAAAACGAAAATGCCCAATATCAAACCCATACTAATAAATCGCTTACATGAAGTAATAAATCACTGTCCAGAGATAAGGGTAGAGGCCAGGATGAAGTAACATAGCCCCTCATACTAAACACTTGGTGTTCAAGAGTATACTGACAAACAAATCTATCCTGTGCCCCTTTTTTTGAAATCCCATCGACCTTACATCAGTATCAAAAGTTTTTCAATGTGTTAACTTTTCTTTGATACAAAAACGTTTTATTGTCACTTCCTAATCAGACAAAAGCCTACGAAATCGACATCAAAATTCATGTTTATCCTGAAATGTCTATTAATCGCATTTGACTGGAGGAAAAAATTATCGCCTATATATTCCCTTCAATCAGGAAGAAGACAACGATCTAAATCAAAGTTATAGTCATTTCGAGTGCATCTTCTGCTCCATGGACGTCCTATGGATCAAACCATTGACTAAGTTACAGTGGTCTAACAACATCCTAGAACAGTGTAAGGATTTCATGATTACAAACGTTTGCGGAAGGACGTTGCTCTGGATTTCTATCCCAGCAGCGGCTCATCAATTCCTTCCATTGGGCTGGAGGCTTCTTGCTACCTTCCACATCTTTCGGACGATAGCCTTCATCCACCCGACTGAAAAAAAGTGTCATTGGGCCCTTGAATTCAGCAAAGGCCTGCTGCCCATGCCACATCTCCCACAGCATTAAACCAAAGCTGTATATGTCTGCCTTGCTATCATACACTTTGGAATGAAATACTTCCGGTGCGATGTACACAGGGGTCCCCTGCAAAGTACCCGTGATGTCCTTTACTTCCTTAGAAACTCCAACATCAGTTACCTTCGCTAAGTTGTCGTCTGATAGCTTAAATGTAAACCAAGGAGCACATACATTTTCATTATATACTGAGCAAATTAAACAATTTCTTTAAAGGAACACCAACAAAAGACAGTTTATTGTTTTGTGCTTCCGAAATCTAATGAAAATTTTTGACAGTGTTGTGGTTTTGAAAACTATAAGGACGAAAGTTAAATTAAGTTACGTTAAGTTAAGTTAACAATTATATTTTCTTCAATTCAATTAATTTCAGCTGCATGGGTGTTTGCCAGGCGGAAAGTTTGAAGCCTTGCATTTTTTTTCCCAATATAGTCAAATATTCATGGGTATCTACAACAGGAATAGAGAACGGGGATTTGGTGAATAGCTGACAACAATTTTTCATTTCCAATTTCCCATTTGGTATTTCCCACTGCCCACTGCATTGTTCTTCTACTGAGAAAGTGTCTAGGAGTACTTGTGTATATACAACTATGTTCTCAAAAGCAGACAGAATTTAACACATTCTCGAATTTTACTTAGGTTTTAAAGCATTTTTCCCTTTCAAACTCGAAAACAGATTTCCTTATTTTTCATTCAATTGACAGAAAATCAGAATATGATTTTGAGCAATATTTAGGTCAGTATTTTTAAATTAGCTTAGCACAAAAACTTCAGTCTCCTACCAATATGTTCTCTAGCTTGAGATCCCTGTGGACAAATCCCTGATTGTGTATAAACGCAAGAGCATCAGTGATATCTCTCGTCCATTGACATACGTCTCTAAAGACATCAGGATTGTGGGTTTTTGCTGGTGTTGCTTCTGGGTGATCGAGGATCTGACTTTTCAAGTCTCCTTTGCACTTTTCCATTACCAGGATCACTCCTGTGGTGTCCGCGCTCTTGAGAAGGGATGTGCCATAAAACTTTACAATGTGGGGATGGTCCAATTTTCTGACCAAGAGATTAAAAAAACACGCAATATTCATAAAAGTAATGCAAAATTTCCTTTATTTAAACTGCAAGATTATGTTATATTCCTTTCCTTCTTATCTCATGCCCCTTGGTACATCGATCGTCTACCACACACATCTGAGTAGGAACAAAATACTCTGATCTTCATAAAATGGAGTCGAAGAGACAGAATAAGTGAAAAGACCACTCCGGGTTAAGAAAGAAGTTATGTTGCGTTACCGGGGCAATCCACAAGATCATTATTTAAAGTATCTGCTCCTTAACGAGCCCTGTAATACCAGACAAACCCATCTCCAGTCTTAGTTCAATTAGCTCTTGCATGCATGGAGGGCGAGGTTCGGTAAACTCAAGAATCTCTTACCTCAAAAGTTCTACCTCTGCCATTATAAGGCTTGCACTGTGGACGTCAAGCTTGTTCCTGCAAACCTTTAATGCTACAGTCTCCTCCTCTCCTTGCCTTCTCATCTTCCCTTGGTACACAGTGGCAAATACACCGCTTCCAAGACGTGAAGAACTCTCTTCTTTCCAGTCTAACTCCTCGCTGCTGATGTCAATGGCACGGATGCCATGTAGTGCAAATATCGCCAGATGTCCCCTGATATCGGAAGCTTCATGCACGATTGGTTGGTACAATTCTTGTATCTCTCCCTGTGAAAGCTTTACATCACCGAGTGCCTCACATAACATCTTGTCAGCCTCGATCAGCTCGGGAATACGTCCTTTAATTTGCTCCAGACACAGCTTAGCCTCATTCACTTGGTTCTCCACAAACACCTTGAGCTCGCTTTCGTTTGTTGCATCATCGAGATAGTCTGCGGATGCTTCAGCCATAAAAGCACATTTGTCTCTTTCGTATTTCTTGATCCTTCTTCTATTTTCCAGTTTGTTTTTAATCTCAAGTATTCCGATCACAGGGGCGCCAATCAACAGCGTAACTAGGGAAACTGGAACCCATATTGGACTAGTGACGCCGATGACAACCTTTTCCGCCATAGTTAAGCCTTGTTTAGGAGGAACAGTTTCGGGAACATCGAGGTCATCATTTGTTACAGCACACTGGAGATTCCTCAGTTGCCCTACAACAATATTGTACCGCTGCTTAGAGCGCTGTACAAGGGACTTGCGAGCATCTGAAAATACTTGGTGATCTTCTTCCCAATGCTCGATGATTTCTCGCAGCCGATTTTCTAACGCTTTCGTGATTTTGCTGTTAGTTTCTTCCCAGGAGCCCTCTGCCTTTGGAACTTCGTCTAAGGTCCAGGTAGTGAAGCGAGCTTTGACATCATCCGACTTAAGATACGCGGAGAGATCATCAACAGCGCTCTTGACACGAGCCTCCAAGTGGTTACCAAGCTCTTCCATCATTTCAGTTTCTCTTTCTTCAATCTGGACCAAACGGCGCTTAATCGAATCCATCCGTTCAGCGACCTCACCGTGATCTCTGGACGCGTTCATCACAAAAGCTTTTGCTTGATAAATTATCCGTGAGAGCAAGTAATCCAGCCATCTTCGAAAAAATAAGAATAACAATAAAACGTAAATTTCAGTTAACATCTTTCACCAATGCTTGTAAGTTAAAGTTTCAGAATAGTATTTTCATTATCATGGTTCGAAGGATTGATCTCATTTGTTCTCTATAAGCGACCGAGTCAATTTGAGCCAAGAACGCTATACCTGAATTAGTTTTGCGCCGACTTCTTTTTATGAAACACCTGAAATGTTTTCTTTTAACTGCAGGGCACTTTCTAAGTCCTGTTCAAGCGATCATTTTGATCTAACTTTTAGGAGAGGGATTAAGGAGCACAATTGTAGCCGAGATAGAATAGATGCTTGCCACGTGTTACTTGTCAATAAAGCTGTTAAAGAGTAAGTATTGTACAAACTTCATTCAAGCGCCCTGTTGGTTACAGATGATTGCGTATCTTCAGAAATTCGTAAATTCAGATTCGGTATCGTATCAAGGTAATAATAATAATAATAATAATAATCAATATTTAAACAGGGTGACCCCTTCAGTCGCAGGACTGGTATCAACGGGGGCCCTGTATAACGTAAAATAAAAAGAGCATGTATAAATAATATATATCTATAAAAAAACTAACTACTTTAAAAGATACGCTGAAATGTTTAAAAAATTTAAAAGCTTAAAAAGGTAATAGCGTTCTCATAAAAATTGGATATAGAATTGAAAATGTTCTAAAAAATAACCTAAGAAAAAAAATCGGAGATAGCCTTGAAACGTTCCTTAGGTGGTAAAATCTTTATGTTCGTTGGAAGGCTATTAAATGTGCATGCACCATGATAATAAAAAGACTTTTTAGCGACATCTAAATGAAATTTAGGAAGTATAATGTCAGTGATTGACGATCTAGTGCATCTGTTAAAAACATGTTGGTTGTCGCTCTGGCAGCGTAACAGGAAATAGTCTTTAAAGTATAGAGGAACTTCTCCGACCAAGCACTTGTTAACTAACAGTGCACAGTGCTTTTCCATGGTTTTTGTAAGAGAGGGCCAGCGTAGGTTCTCGAGTATTGTTTCCGTGGCTATGTCAGGTTTAAAACCGTATACGATTTTCGCAGCTCGTCGTTGCAGGCGTTCAAGAGTCTTTCTGTTAGTGCTTCCCAGAGGGCAAAAGCACGTATCACAATAGCTTAATATCGGTAGCACCGTGGACAAATAGATCTTATTTGCTGCTTCCGTGGTTAAACAACCTCGTAATCGTGACAGGAGGCCAAGTCTGCTAGCAACTTTTGACCTTAAATAGCTTATGTGATCGTTGAAAGATAAACACTCGTCTAGCAAGACTCTTAGGTACTTGAACGACTTTACTTGGTTGACTTCCTTTCCTTCCATGCAAAGCGGACTATGAGATTCAGATCTGACTAGCCTTTGCCGAGTTCCAAATAAAACATACTCAGTTTTCTTTAGGTTGAGGAAAAGACCGTTTGCTGTTAACCAGTTAGAGACGTTATTGAGATCAAGGCTTAAGTTCAGCTTCAACAGGTCAATGTTTGAAGCAGCAGTAAAAATAACGGTGTCGTCGGCATATAACATAACACTAGACAGACCAACGGCCAAAGGAAGATCGTTTATGTAAAGAATAAACAAGAGAGGCCCTAACACGGAACCTTGAGGTACTCCGCTACTGATGTTGGCGGCAGAAGAAAGGTGATTTTCAATGGACACTCTCTGAGTCCTGTTAGTGAGATAGCTCTCAAACCACGAGAGAGGCTGGTCTTGAATTCCATATCTGTACAACTTGTTTAAAAGACCGTCATGAGGAACAGTATCGAAAGCCTTTTTCAGGTCAATAAACACTGCCCCCGTCAATAGCCCTTTGTCCATATGACCACGAATTTTATCTGTAAGGAAGGTAACGGCCAACTGAGTTGAATGATTTGCGCGAAACCCCGATTGATAAGGCGAGAGAAGAGAGTTTTCTGATAGGTAGCTATGTAGCTGATGGAAGACAGCTTTCTCCAGAATTTTCGACAAGATCGGTAAAATTGATATAGGCCTGTAATTGTCCAGATCATCTTTGTTTCCAGATTTGAACAAGGGTACAACCTTTGCTTGCTTCCATTCAGACGGGACTGCACCAGTTTCAATAGAAAGATTTATCAAATGTTTTACACAGTCAGCTATCACAACTGCGCTGTCCTTTAAAAGTCTAGCAGGTAGACCATCTAGACCTGTAGCTTTCTTGAGTTTTACGCATTTAAGTTGCTTAAGCACAAACGGTTTACCCACTGCTGTGAACTCAAAATGATTCTTTGTAAACAGCTCCTCGGTTGTAGAATTAAAAACTGGTCTTGCATACCGGCATGATTCAAATAACTTGTTCACAACAGAAGTAAAGTAAGTGTTAAACAATTCTGAAATGCTTTGTTTATCAGTAACAATCTTGCCCTCTGCCTTGATACAGGTCGGAATAGATTTCTGTTTCGTGTCCGGCATTATTTTCTTCACAGACCTCCAGAAAGATTCAGAATCGCCGCTGTTCTCTTCAAGTAGTGATCTACTATAGCTTTCCTTAGCACGTTTAATCCTTGCACTGACTTTGTTTCGGAGTAATCGATATGCGGCCAAATCGGTGTCTAATTTTGATCTACGATATTTCTTGAGACTGGCATCCCGAGCTCTCATCATCTGTTTGATTTCCAGTGTAAGCCATGGACAATTACGTCCTCTAACTTTTTTGTCGATTAGTGGAGCATGTTTGTCACATTCAGCCGTAAAGTTGCATTTCCACAAAGACCAGGCTTCTTCGACGTTAGTCGAACTCAACACATCATCCCAGGGGATTTTCTTCAAATCACTGCAGAAATTAGTTGGATCGTATTTAGCATAATTCCTGCACTTTATCACACGAGGTTGTTCTTTGAAGTTATTTATCTTTCGAACTGAAATTAGCATATCATGATCACTCAGACAGGATTCAGCAACTACGGCTCGAGAAATGTTTCGTGGATTTGTGGTGGCAAACAGGTCAATAAGTGTAGCGGTGGTTGACGTAGACCGTGTTGGTTCATTAATCAATTGTGTTAAACCAAAGATTTTAAAAATCTCTTTCAACTTTTTGGTTTCAGAGCTTGGTTTCTTAGGCAAATAATCACAGTTGAAGTCCCCGTTTACAATAATTTCTTTTCCCTCAGCCGCGGCAGAGTCCAGGCTGTTGTAAAAGCGAGCCAAATAATCTTCGTCAGGCTGGCTATCTGACTCTGAAGGTGGCCGATAAAATGTTCCAAACAGTATGCTTTTTGATTTAGGCAGAAAAATCTCAATCCAAACAGATTCATCAATCTCGAGGTCAGATCGGCGCACAGCATTAATTGACTCACTGACAAACACTGCTACACCGCCTCCTTTCCTCACCAATCTATCTCTTCTAAAAAGTGTAAAGCCAGGCAATGACACTTCTGCATCCGAAATGTTACTGTTGAGCCATGTCTCAGTTAAAGCTATGATGTGAATTCGTGGACTTTGCGTTATGAAAACACGAAGTTCATTTAACTTCTTCCTCAAGCTTCTGATGTTTTGATGGATGAACTTAAGACCACGCAACTTTAGGGTAGCATCAGATGTTGCTGGTACAACAAAGCTATCGTTTAGACTGTCATCGAACTGTTGCTCAGCAGAAGATGGAACTGAGCAGAAATGACAAGTCGAGCCAGATTCAAAGTTCGCATCCAGGCATTTTAAATGGAAGCGCGATTTGCATAAAACGCAAAATCCAAAAGCCTGATTTCTTCTGACCGTCTTGAGACACCGAGGACAGGTTATTTTAGTGGAAGGTCCAGGATTCACGGAGATATCATTGCACTGAAGCAGTAAACTTGCAAGAAGAACAGATCTTGTAAGCCTGACAAGCTGAACCTTGGCGACAGGAGTGAGGGAAAATCCAAAATGGCGCCCACTAGAAGTTTTCTTTCTCACGGGCTGCTCAAAACCGACGAAAGAAGAGAGCTCCTGTCCAACAGCCAACCCAGAGCTATTGACTTCTTGGTTAACCAACGGTGTAAGACATTTAGAATTAGAAAGATCTCTTGTAAACACGAAGACGAGTAGAAGAAGAACGCCGCTTCGCATCACACGACATACCGCCATGTTGTCATTGTCCCAGGTGATCTAAGTGAACGTATTTCACAGCTAATTGTACTAAGTAAACGTTCACACCCGATATGACCTCAGGTCGTTTCTTGAGGTAGAATAGGACATCCATAATTTATCATATAATATTTTATTATTATTATTATTATTATTATTTTATATTCCAGTATAACGGTTTCTAAAATTGACAACTTACAGTGTGTAGATAGTTTTCACTGTCACGCAATAAAAAAGTAAATCGAAAACCATCCAGTGGAAAAAGCTTAAGAGTTCTGATGTTATAGAAGATAACTAAATAAGAAACTTCTCCTGTGCGTTTCACCAAACTTCAGATATTCAATGAAATGTTTCACAGAAATTTACAGAGCCCAGTATGAAAACGCCATTTTGGTGTACATCCGTGGTACACCAATATGGCGGCAGGAAAATAGTGCAAACATCTGGAACTTACGTTGGCTATCTAGACGACTGATTGTCAGTACTGAACAAACAAGCATTTATATAAGCGCTTTCCTTATGTTCTAACTTCTTAAAAGGCTCAAAATCATGAGATGAGTATACATTTTTCAAGAAACTTGTGTCACGCATCACCACAACCCTGCAATTCAAAATGCTCTGGCTTCCAAACGAAGCAAGCTATTGAGCTGTAAAATTGTGAACAGCTATAAATATACCTGAGGACGATAAAAACTTTGGTTAATCTTTAGTTTTGGATTTTAGAAAGTGATGACGTCACGTGATCTATATGGTTACATTTTCACTTTTTGTTTGGTCCTAGCTAGGAACTCTATCAATCAATTAACACACTTAAATGCTTACTTCCAGTGCATTTCCAGCCGGGCTTTGATGCTTTTCAAAACCATCGACCTGATGCCACTCATCAAGGAGAAAAATTCTTGGGTGATAATTCCGTACTTCTGAGCGATACTGGCTTTTTCTGTTGACATATAGGTTATCTGTGACTTGGGATCAATGCCAGGCCAACACTTCTTCAGCTTGTTGATCACGTGATCCTGGACCTCTTTTACTTCTTTCTCCGGAATTTGGTCCCATTTGTTGCACACGAACAAAGCACACTGAGATAAGACTAATCCTTCCTGTCTCTCAATCGTCATCTTCCTCACTTCATCCAGCAACTTTTCAAGCTGTAAATCAAAAGTACCATGAATGAAAAAAAGGCAGAACAAGTGACAATTTTCGCTAGTTTATTTACAGAAATAGATCAACACTAGGATTCCCCCCGCCGTAAGAGCCGAAGCGTTACCGGGACCGTCGGCAGAGATAGGAAAATCCGGACGGTGCAAAGAACCAATCAGACTGTAGGATTCGTTACCGTGCCTCCTGCTTCTCTTGAGGATTGCCTTACAAGTTTTTGCCTTCGTGCCTTAGGCATAGGGTTTCTTTGTTTTAGGGCCGGACGAGTGTTGAACCTTTTTCTCTATGTGAACCCCTTCTGTCCTATATTACCCTGCGAGCAGAGTCCCCTTCGATCTTCCTAGAAAAATCGAGATCGAAGGAGACTCTGCTCATAGGGTAGGCCTATATCTGCTGATTTCAATAAAAAATATAATTGTGCAAATGCTCAGTAACGTCACTACTTTTATTCTATTTCAATACTCACTCTGTCTTTTTGAATTCCTCCAGCGTTTGCACTGCTTATGACATAAATGAAGGCAAAGGCTTGTGGTAAATACTGCGAGACTATCTCGTCCATCGTATCAGACTCACCAATACCCGGACTGTCAATTATAACCACGCCTTTCTGAAATATAGAGAATGTAAAGGTGGGCTGCTTTTTTTTTCTTTCAATTATTTCATGAAGCTCATTGGTATACTGTATGAGATGATCAACACAACGGGTAGATTATGAAATTAGAATGAATTAAATATTTCTTTATTTATAGCAGTTTTCACTTGAGTGTCGAAAGTAATCCGCGTTTGATTGGTTTCGCATTTGTAACACCAAAACCAATCGCGCCTCGCTCGCACATGTTTTCCGTTCTTTCCGTCAGCTACAAGTATTTGCTTCGAGTTTTAATTGGTTCACGGGGCTGTCTGCGTCTTTTGTGATTGGTCAAAGTAATACTGAAGATTTTTTTCTAGTCAGCTGAAAACCACACTATTTGTTCTTCACAATATATTTGGAGGGTGTTAAACAAAGATTGGGTCTACAGATTCCCCGTGATTTTTTTGAGCCACGTGACAGAGTTCACTTTGTTGAAGAAGACCGATAGATACAGTCGGAGGCTTTGTTTTCTTTAGATTTCAGATCTTGTGAGGAGAATCATTATATTATTTAGTTTAAAGTCATTGTGCTGTGAAGGGAAGACTGAACCGAACTAATCTTTTCGATAAATCAACGAATCAACCATTTTTTTCCGATGTGTTAACAGTTTTATAATTTCTCTTAACACTCAAAACGCGTTTCATTTTTTTCGTTGATCACCTGATGAATCATGTGACTCCACTCCCCCTCTCCCAGATTCTGTACGGACGAATGGATGCTCTCTCATTAGTGACGCAATAACCAAATTTTCTCGGTATATATTTATGGCTTATCCAAAACTCTTTATCCATGGTGCTGCGCTGGCCCGCTTCGCGCAAGAGCTCCGCTAACATACAGACGAACTTAAATTAAGCGGCCACCCCTGTCCAGTTCCCTCTGTGAAACACGCTTGCAGGGAACTCATGGCAGTTGTATTCATCAAAACAAATATCCAGTCTTAGAAGATGAATTCAACTACCATGGTTCCCTGCAGGGACGTATCATAGACGAAATTGGCTTTTGAGCGGCACCCCTTGTTAGGCGGCCAGTTTAACTGTCAAAGTCTCGAAATTGTTAGTGAGACCCTGCTGGTGTGCAATTTAGTATAAATTATTAAAGCCACACCCACACAGTGGGAGTGGCAGATCTAACAGTACCAGCAAGGATATTTATATGGGTAACAACAAGCCAGTGGGGAGAATTTGCATGTTAATAATAGGGCTGAAAGGGTCCAAACAGATCTTACAGCAGACCTAAATTAGAACATTAGAATTATCTATGACTAATTTCTTAGGGATATCTAATAGTGTTTCTTTGGGAGTTCTGATGTAGCGTTCATAACAGTCTGAGCTCCAGCAGCCCAGTACCTTGATAAGCCACGAAGGGACCCCTGCTGCGGCTGCAGTGGTAGCTGCACCAATGCGGAAACTGTGTGTGAAATAATGATCAGCAGGTAGGCCACAACCTTGCAGTACAGAACGGAGCTCCTTAGTCAGGGAGGCACAGGAGAGCCACTTGCCATTGGTGAAGGTAAACAAAGGGCCTGTAGAAGCTGGTTTACATTGTAGCAGGTAGTCTGTCATAGCCATCACAGAACAGATAGAGGTGGTGGACCTTGTTATGGTTAAGGTACAGCCTTTGAGAAAGGGGTCAGTTTTGGAATGCTTAATGGAAACAGGCATGTGCTTGGGAGATTCAATGTTAGGGATAAAGGTAATATCCCTTAGACTAAGATGGACAGTAGGGTCAAAACTACTGCTATTACAAGTAAATTCACTTGTGCGTAAAAAACCAAAAAAGGCTAGGATGAAGCAGCCCACAGCATTATATGGTCTACATTGTAACTTTGGGGAGGCTGGAAATAATTGTAAATTGAAACCAAAATTTGAGTAGTTATGGGGTGGCGAGTTAATTTGGGAGGCATTTGGGACCGTTTGATGCCAGTGAGGACCTTTTGCAGGCGATACATTTTTGATAATTTTAATGAAAAGTTATGTTGCCTATGGAGATCTTGAACTGCAAACAGGTAAAGTTTGATTGTATTGTAGCAAATGGTTTTGGCCAGGTGGGCAGCGAAATAAATTAAGGTGATTTCGGATGCCGGGAGAAGAGGGCAAGAGGGACCAATGATACCTTGTAGGAGGCAAAAGGAAATAAAATGATTCTGACCGACACCATAGGCTCGATGGGTATTAAAGGCCAGCGAGGCACCAAAGTAGTGGTACACGGATGGTGTTAAATGGCCATTGCTGATGGAGGGATGGTACAGGGGATGGGTGAGGCATTGGGAGCCAGAGAGTGGAAACGATCCCTCTGAGAGTCAGCTATAGAGTTGTCCAGCCCTGGGATATCTTTGGCAGTGAAGGTAAAGTTATGTACTAGGGTCAAAATGGTAATAGAGCGGACCAGATCCATGATCCTGGATGACTTGGAACGTTTTGAATTAATGATGGTAACTACAGGGAGGTTGTCACACCAGAAACAAATACATTTACCCGACCAGTGGGGACCCCAGAGAAAGCAGGCAATATAAATAGCAAAAAGTTCCTGCCAGTCAATGCTGATCCCAGTAACAGGGTTAAGGCAGTGCTGAGGGAGCCAGTGGCTTTGAAACCATTGCGCATTAAGGTACCCACCATAACCGAGAGACCCAGAGGCATCGGTAAATAACTGGAGATCTGGGAAGCAGAGAACAGTGTCCCCCAAGAAGAAACTAACCCCATTGAAGTGTTCAAGAAAAGCCAGCCACATGGAAACGTCCTTGCGGAATTCTGTATTAAGTTTGATGTGCCATCTAGAGTTGGAAATACCCTTGGTTAAACTAATAATGCGCTGCAGAAAAGCTCGGCATGGGACCACAACTCTGCAAGCAAACTGAGGGGTACCAATCAGGGACCGAAGTTCTTTCAGGGTAACAGATTTCTTACAAGACCACTCATGCAAGGCCTCTTTGGTCCTGGTTAGCTTGTCTAGTGGGAGGCGGACTTCCATTTTGTTGGAATCCAGGAGAACACCCATGAATTCAAGGGATGTGGTGGGAGGGAGGGCTTTACCTGGGACGACAGGGATATCGAGCTCTGTAAACAGACAAAGGATGTTACAGAGAGCTGTGAGGCAGTCGGACCGTGGGGGCTTGGTAACAAAAAATAAGTCATCCAGGATATGGATGACATTAGGGATAACCAGTTTGGTCTTAATAACCCATTCAAGTATGCGGAAAAATTGGTCAAAGAGGTAAGGAGCATCCCGCAAGCCGAAGGGGAGAACGGTGTTGGAGTAGTGCATGCCCCTCCATTTCATGCCTAAGAGTTCCCAGTCTGACGGGTGGACGGGGGCTCATGGCTCGTGTACGACGACCTGACTGACGTCATTATAACGCAGATAAACAGTAGACACAGAGGAACAGAGGAGCAGTAGGCACAGAGGAACAGGGGAACAGTAGGCACAGAGGAAGAGAGGAACAGTAGGAACAGAGGAAGACTAGGCACAGAGGAACAGGGGAACAGTAAACACAGAGGAACAGAGGAACAGAGGAACAGTAGGCACAGAGGAACAGAGGAACAGTAAGCACAGAGGAACAGGGGAACATTAAGCACAGAGGAACAGAGGAAAAGAGGAACAGTAGGAATAGGGGAACAGTAGGCACAGAGGAACAGAGGAAGAGTAGGAACAGAGGAACAGTAGGAACAGAGGAACAGTCGGAACAGGGGAACAGTAGGCACAGAGGAACAGAGGAAGAGTAGGGTACGCACAGAGGAACAGAGGAACAGTAGGAACAGAGGAACAGTAGGCACAGAGGATCAGTAGGCACAGAGGAACAGAGGAACAGAGGAACAGAGGAACAGAGTAACAGTAGGCACAGAGGAACAGAGGAAGAGTAGGGTACGCACAGAGGAACAGAGGAACAGTAGGAACAGAGGAACAGTAGGCACAGAGGATCAGTAGGCACAGAGGAACAGAGGAACAGAGGAACAGAGGAACAGAGTAACAGTAGGCACGGGGGAACAGAGTAACAGTAGACACAGAAGAACAGAGGAAAAGTAGGGTAGGCACAGAGGAACAGAGGAACAGTAGGCATTGAGGAACAGGGAAACAGTAGGCACAGAGGAACAGAGGAACAGAGGAACAGTAGGAACAGAGGAACAGTAGGCGCAGAGGAACAGGGGATCAGTAGGCACAGAGGAACAGGGGAACAAGAGCTTTGGCCACAATCTTATAGTCGCAATTATGTAAGGTAATTTGGCGCCAGTTTTTAATAAGAAATGGTTCTGCATCTCTTTTAGGAATGATTTCAATTATTCCTCGTCTTTGAGTCACTGAGAACTGCCCCTTTTGGTACGCGTAGTTGATCGAGGTTACCAAGTAGTCAGAGCATGGTGTTTTTTTCTGGGTCCATGCTATTCAATGCTTGTAGACACTCTGATTTGGTTAGCAAACCTTCACAACTTTCTTTTTCATCCGCATTTAGAATATTTCTGTCTTCAAAAAAGTTGAAATTCGAGGGTTCGGATTGTTGTTCATCTATGCGGGATTTATAAAGATCTCTGTAGAAATTTTCACACTGAAGTAATATCTCTTTGTCCGACATAACAAATTCATTTTCTCCAGTTTTTTAATGGATAATAACGCCGTTTTTAAAATGCCTTTTCTCGAGATATAGAAAATACTTTGTGTTTTTTTTCACCCGCGTTATGCCATCTGCATTTGGCACGTAATATTGCACCTTTCGTCCTATATTCAATAATTTTCTCCAGTTGAGCTTTTTTTCTTCCAGATCCATGGGGGCGTTTTTTTTTCTCGATCTCCATTGTTACTGGATTCTATCAATTCGTGCAGTACATTTTACGCTTTTTCTATTTCTTCTTCTCTTATTGACGTTTTTGTTTTTCTATCTATAGCGTATTCAGTTACAGACTGTTCAAGGATTTTTAGTTTGATCATCTCCCATATCAAAGTGGGGCTTAAAATTAACTTTGTAAGATTGATGCCCTGCGGGATTTTGTAAAGGTGTTTAGAGTTATACGTTGTTGTGCCCAATGGGATTTGGTTTTCTGCCCTGGGGAAAAAATTACTAATAATATGCACGGGACTCGGTGTCATATGTGGGCTGAGTTTGTCGGTTCTCTACTGTTTTGTTGCAGGTAAAATCTGACCGCGGGTTGAACCCTCTTTTCACCTCGATTAAATATGTACTTGGCGTTACAAGCTTTTTTACAAGTTGTTTTACATAGTTCCTACTGTTCCTACTGTTCCTCTATTGCCCTGTTCCTACTGTTCCTCTGTTCCTTTGTTCCTACTGTTCCTACTGTTCCCTGTTCCTACTGTTCCCTGTTCCTACTGTTCCTCTATTTCCTCTGTGCCTACTGATCCCCTGCTCCTCTGCGCCTACTGTTCCCCTGTTTCTCTATTCCTACTGATCCTCTGTTCCTCTGTTCCTCTGTGTCTACTGTTCCTCTGTTCCTCTGTGCCTACTGTTCCCCTGTTCCTCCGTGCCTACTGTTCCTCTGTTCCTCTGTGCCTACTGTTCCCTGTTCCTCTGTTCCTTCGTTCCTACTGTTCTCCTGTTCCTCTGTGCTACAATTACTCTTTACATCTGCGGTATAATGACGTCAGTCAGGTCGTCGTACACGAGCCATGAGCCTGGACGGGGATGTTGCGGAAGGCAGACTTGATGTCTAGCTTAGACATAAAACACCCCTGACCAAGATTCTGGATGATCGAGATGGTATTATCAACTGTAATATAATGCAATGAATAATCACTGGGGCTGATATGAGCGTTGACACTTGTGGAGTGATGTTTGGGATATGACAGGTGGAAAATTGTACGCCGATCGGAGGAGTGTTTCTTTGGAACAACCCCAATGGGATAAACCTGGAAGTTGGGAAAAGGGGAGGAGATGAAAGGGCCAGCTGAGTGGCCCAATTGCACCCCTTTCAGAATATTCTTGCTGATTATGGAGGGGTTGTCCCTGGCAGACAGGAGGTAAGGATATTCTTTGGGGGTCCGTGGACCTTGAAAACCAATTCTAAACCCTTGCGTGAGACCAGTAAGGAGATTGTCAACGCAGTCGCGGTCGGGATGATCATGCAGGTAAGAGGAAAGCTGAGGGATATTAATGGGAGTGGAAGGGGACAACTTTGACAGGTAATCAGGTACGGCTTCGGGAGGAATGGCTAGAGCGGCTAGCTGACTTTGGCTGGGATCCTGAGTTGGAGAAAATCACGGTGGTCCTTTCTAGGGTGGGCTGCTGAGCATCCAGGTTTGTTGCACTGGTGTCTGTAGGGGCAGGGGGTGCGGGCACAGGGGACCCCGTTGTTGAAATTGTAGCACAGGTCAGCATGGTTTGGGCCGGGAGAGTCCTCGGACCTGGGAGAGAGGGGGCAAGCATCCGTAAAGTGGTCGCCACTGCTAGAGAACTTACAAAGGATGGACTTTGGTAAGCCCGTAAACGTATCCAAGTAAAGCTGGACATCCCGCTCCCCCCATTTCTTTGAGAGGTTGTGGGAGGCCCGGCGCCTAAATTCTACGTCATAGACGTACCAAGCCATACCCGGGAATTTTCTCGCTGATTCACGGATCAGCTGCTGGTAAGAGATTAAGTCAACTCCGCGGGAAGGGTAGGAATACAGAATGACGGAGGAGTATGTGGCTAAAGCATCGAGCCAACCATCGATGCGCGTGATTTTAGGGCGTTGGGCAGGAGATGGCAGGGGGATAGTAAGGTCCTCGTTCCCTACCTGGAGCTTTAAGTTGGAATTTACTCGATCGCGTAAGAGGGGGGAAAAAGGGAGAAGGCTAGCAAGGTCCATGTACTCACCATTCGTGATGGCCGCTATCTGGCTGTTGGAAAGGTGGCTGGCCCCTGACGGAAGCCTGTAGTTCCTGTGGATGGAGGCGACATCTTCCGGATTGGCGAGGTCTAAAGCAGCAGGTCCGCCATCTTGTCCGCCATTGAAAGACCGTGCAGGAGGAAGAGTGGGGACGATTGATGGCTCGTGGACTGGAACGAGATTTGTAGTGCCTGTCAGTGTTGGTTGAGTTGGCGAGGCTTGAGCCGGTCCTATTTCAGGCGGGATGAGCGGTCCACTTATGGAGCTGGAGTTTAAATTGGCCAGTTTGGAGGCTATCATCGCCGATAACTGTTCGGGAACCTGCGGCGCAGTATTCGTAGCCGGAGAGTCGCCTTCTCGGAGGCGAGTGATCAAGATGCGACGCGGACCGGTTTGGTTTAGATGGCGTTGCGACAGCATAAAACGGCGAGTCTCCGTGGGCATGGCTGTATAGTTAATGGTCAGATTGTAGGCTGACATTTGCGATTGTTCGGCGCCAGAGGTTGGACTACCGAGTCCGGTTTGGTTTGCAGCGGCTTGAGAACGGTTGCTGCGAGTTTAACGTGATTTAGGCATCGTAGCTGAAACATTTTGCACAACAAAAGCGTGCAGAGAAAGCGGAGAACGGCCTAGCTTGAATACTAGCTCGCAACTGGGACAGGATCAGAAAACAATGGGATTTTACTAACTGGGGATTGAGGGAGTTGGGAGGGGCATTGCACGCTGAAATCACATGAGAGTATGGTAGAAAATCACTGGGACCTTTGTCGTATAATTTCCCATATCGTAAAACTTTTGGGTTGCATTGGACATTGACCTAAGGTTATTGCACAATGGCTAATAGGGGGAACATAACAGAACTGGTAACAACCTTAGATGACAGCTATGATATAGACTACAGAGCTCATTAACCACAGTTTAAATGCTTAAACTTCTAATTGTCAGTAAAATAATGTAAATAGCCTTGCATACGGCGACTGCGCCCGCAGTACGGGCCGCAGTCAAAACTGTGCTGTCCTACAAAAACCACACTAAAATAGTATTTTTTTTCGCAGCTACCAAACATACAGACAAACGCCTCCCGTTTCCCTTGAGGATGAAAGGCTCGACTATATTTAATACGACATCACTAATGAATACCTCCAAAAGTTGGTGAGGCCAAAAGAGTTCAACCCTTTTGTAAATTGAACCTTTTTCTCGATCACTCTTCACGTGAACATAAGGAAAGATCTGCTGAAGATAACTTTGTTCAGAGGATTCAGCCTCTAGAAGGAACTCCTTAATTGGAAGCCTTGTTTCAGGATCCTTGTCCTTAAAGTGGACCACGATTCTGGGTTGATCTCCATAACTCAATTCGCATATGGTGGACGTTGTGCTGAGTGCAGAATATGGAAGGAGTTCCTCTCCCAGAATAAGGTTAACCAAGGAGCTTTTTCCAGAGCTTGTTTCACCTTAAAATGTATTGACTTTCAATTACTAGATTACCTTCATAGTAGCTTCTTGTGTGTAGTGTTTGTTCCCTTAAGCTTTTGACCTTTTTCATTTTTATCAAGAAATTGCCTTTTATATAATGGAAGCATTTGCAAGTTGGCAGATTCAGGAATAGTTCTAAACATGGTGTACTGACAAAGTCAAAGCTACGTAAATTCCCTATTTTTGAGTAAATAACAATTAATTCGAAGCCGCGAAATTCTTGTTGTGTCAATGAACATTTTGCCCGATTCCTTTCTTAAAAATGTTTGTAATTACACCGCTTTGTAAACTAGAGTTGCTTTGTTTCATTTACCTGCCACAAGAAGGAGGTATTCTTTTTGTTCCAGTTGTGCTTTGTGGTGTCCTATCTTCTCTTCAATGTTGCCCACGTTCTTCTTCAGCAAAGCGAGAATTTCGCCATTTAGCTTTTTCAGATAGTCTTTAGTATCGAGGTAACCCTTAAGTAAAGCTTGTCTTTTAAAGCCATCTTCTTCTCTTGCTTCTGTTAAAATGGAAAAGGCCTAAAACGTGAAAGCAAACGCGATTTATAGCTCAAATCAAACGTGTTGTTGAATCATATTTACCTCTTCAGTCTCTCGACTGAAAAATGTTGATGCTAATATTTATGACTAACATATCCAATCCTACTGCATCAGCAATTATGCTTCATCTGAAGCAGTTTGTTTCACAGCCGCCCTCCTGGAAGAGGCTACATCTGAAAACTAGCGCAAGTGAGTTTCATTGCGGTGAATAGGTTTTAGCTTTGAAAGGAATTAGAGAATAAGAGTGCATTCTCCTAGGCGCAAAACCCCGCAGTATTGGGTCTTATGGCCGGCGAGCTTGGGCTAAACATGTGGCAGATTGCAAAACATGCTAAACGATTGGAAATCTCAGGCCCAGGCGAATCGAGCCCTCGTTTTTCGAACCCGTAATGGCGGGCTACACTTCCCATCTCTCTCCTTCAATGTTGGTGTGAACAACCCGGCACAGTGATTTACGCAACATTGACAATAAAGGGGGAAATTGCTTGTATTATGAACAGGAGCGACGTGTTCCCTTGAGAGCTGAGGATAGCAAAAGGGATATTGTGATGCCGTTCCACACACAAACTTCACGCAATACATTTACACTTAGCTACTCTTAGGGTAACAGTATACCCCAAATGACCATCATTCGACTCTAGCTTCTTGAGTGCTGTCCAAACTTCCCAGGTGCATCCATAACTCCATATACGCACAGCTAAAAGCATAAACCAATTCTTTTATAACATGGCGACAACAACTTGGGCGCTAAAACATGTTTTATTTGTGATTGACTACAAAGTTCTCACAATGCACGGTGAAGAAAAACAAAGGTCATCAGGATCCTAACACGCCGCAATCAGTTGAGCAACGGTTGAGCGAAAATGCTTAACCTGGTTTCTAAAATTCTCAATTAAAAATTCGAATTGATTATAATGAAACTGTAGACAGACAAAGTCAAAAATACTCGATGAAAAAGTAGACAAACAAGGTCAAAATACTCACCTTTAAGTAAACATCTTAGCTTGGCAAAATGTCAAACGCTCGAAGAAAAGTTTGGATTGTTCAGAATAATCTTCACGTTGCCGAAACTTAAACAAAAGGAACTTGCACTAAACTCGACGGAAATTTTGCAGCTAAATTGAAACTGCACACGTCATCTTATCAGTCGTATATACGCACGGCCGTGCGTACGTAGAGATTCTGTTCATGATGGCTCAATAGGAATTAGATAGGACTAGCGCGCACGCTATGTTATAAAATTATTTATACGTATAATTTCACGCATCACGTATACCTTTAATTTACATGTAGTTCCTTTTCGCTCACACGTCACAAACTATGTTTTTGTCCTTATTACGTGTCGCACATAAACTCCTTGCCACCCTCGCAACCGGAATGAGGACTGCAGCTTACAAATATATAGGCTACTAAGTTAATAAAGATGGTGAATTTTAAGCTCGGTAACGAAATGTGAAGGAGAATTAATCAACATGACACGAGCGTGGGACAAAGAAAAATTCTGAGTCCCCGACAGGAATCGAACCCATGACCTCCCGAACACCGGGCGGGCGCTCTATCCACTGAGCTCTATCCACCTTCATATAGGCTACTAATAAATGCAAAATGTTTCAAAACAGTTTTGGTCAATTTCGTAGACGTGTTCGTAAGAAATATGAAAAAAACTTAGCATCTAAAGCTAGTTCCATTTCGAAATCAGTAAACAACTTTCAATAATCCGTTTCTCTAAAATTCGTAGAAAACCACTCACTAACTCCGTATAACTGGCTCCAAATGAAATTCTGTCTGCCTTAATTCAAAGCGTTTTGTGCAATGTACAGTATCGAGAAAATACATATCCGCCTCTTACCTAATCACGCTTCTCGATGCATGGTTTACTCGATTCTGATGGCCGAAGCTTCCGTCTTTTCAGGTAACAATATATGAAGACAAAAACACCGCCCGTGATTGCCAACCGCGATTAAATGCATGCCCAGATATATTAATTCTCCTTAAATAAAAACATTCAAGTTAAAAAAATTCCGGAATTGAGTGGTATTTTCCGTTCGTTTTCTGCTACTCTTGACTCGGGTATTCCAGTGACTGGAGGTCCGCGTGTTTTGGCAACATCCGCTTGCCACAAACTGCACGGGAAACCCGAGTCTACAATCAATACTCTAATCTTGAATAGCGGACAAATATACAGTAACGCTCGTTTTGTTTTTTTAATATGACTACCGTTTAGCAACGTGTATTAATTTCAATACGGTCGCTGTCACTATATGACGCGCTGCTAAACGTTTTGCTGTGATTTACTACGTAACCCAGTTTCCAACATTTCCTAATAACATTTCTGAAGAATTCTTACCTGACCTGCCGTCCAGCTGGGCTTTTCTACTGAATTCAATTCCGTTCTCACTCGAGTTTTCATATCATCCAGTTTAGTTTAGTCCTTTACGCGAAATACCAAGCGCTTTCATCAAGTCACTCATTTCCGATACATCGTCGATTTCTTCGATGGTTTTCAATTCACCAGAAGCCTCCATTTCACTGGTTTAAACAAATTTGAGCAGAAATCACTAGTAACTCGATGGGTGAAGATGAATGGCTACATTGCAACACGGAAAGAGGCCTAGTTTTCACGCAAAATGAACTATTTCCTCGTCCCTGAAGCTACAGACTATTTCAGCGTCGTTCTTGTGTGCAGGAGGCATGACTAAGTGAGTTTCAAAAAATTAATACGGGGGGACACGTCATTTTGCACTTGCTGTGCATAGCAGTCTCTTATCAGTGAGACTCATTTTGTTCCGAAAAAAAATCTATGATTTGAAGACTTTACCATGGAAACTCAGATGCCCAAACAATAAGTCCGGCCACTATACTATGGCTGCAGCTTTCAGGTGTCCAATTTTCAACGGGGCATCAAAATACCACATGAAGTCTGATTGCAAGCTCAAGTATATTCAACTTTCAACCACGTCGCAGACTGTTATCCTTTTCGTACTCGTCTTTGCAGTGGAGAAACCACTTGGAAGAAGGAGTGACAAAGTATTTCTTAGATAAGAGGCAAAGCAAAGGATGAGAGTTTTTTGTCCTTTACAGAGAGGTGGCATGTCATTAATGTGTCGTAGATTGATCGTATGATCAGTTCAGGAGCTATTTATAGCATCAAAGTTGGCGGCTAATTTATTTAGTGGCGCGTTAATACAGCTAACACCACGAAAGCTAGTTCGCAGTGATTGGTCCTGCAAGTTATTTTGCCTTTTCATCGGTAACCAGGACACTGGAAGAAACTAGCCCCTCTCCCTGTACTTGTATGAGATATTAGGAGTCCCCTCCTTTCCATATTAACACCCCGCATTGATATAAACAGATTGACTGCCAATGATGCTTGGAGTTCTTTAAGGGCTGACGGTTACAGAGATAGAGGAAAAATGTCAACTGAAATAGACGAAATCGAAAAATGGAGGACCTCTTCAAAATAATGAATCATTTGGTCTTAGTACAAAGGGATACAAAGGAGTTGATGGAATTAAGACCAGACCGCGTGAATATTTGGAAGATCTAGAGTGATCATCGAAACGAAAAGTTGGAGAAGTTAAGTATTATAAATTCCCTAGTAAGTATGCGTTATTTATTAGTACCTCATGGCAAACGAGATGAAACAAAACATAAACATATTGGTGGCAAACGTTATGCTAATCTAGATCGAGGAGTCATATTATTTTTATTATTAAACTATTTGCATAAAAACGAATTAATTAAATGAAACCAGTGGAATCGATATCTGTAAAATGCTACGAGGGAAAAACATCACATCTTTGTAAATTGGAGAACATCCAGTCTGGCTTTTCACTCTTTTGTATTCACTAGAGGTGTCAAGTTTTATCGGAAGCTGGCAAGACAGATGCACACTTTTGTATAAACTCTATGAGGAGGCAGCGGGGTTCTTTAAGCAGTAGGAAGATGACGTCATCATGTAAACCCTTCAGGAAAGCTTGGGAAACTCCAAGACAACCCTGGAAGAAAATCTCAAAAATATCAATTTACGGCCACCATTAATTTCCCTTGTTCCAAGTCTTAGTTGAGATTTTGAGAGAATAATGTCATTTTCTCAAAAATACTGCACAGGCTGAAATTATGTTAACAATTCATGTAGAAAATTGCACGAATGTATGAGCCAAAGTTTTTGTTATTCTTTGAGCGAATTGCTGTACTAATTGTTTTTACAATTTCAACCCGTGAGGTATTTTTTAGAAAATGACGTCATTTTCTCCAATTCTCAACCAAGACTTGGAACAGGGAAAATTAATCGTGGCCGTAAATTCTCGGAAGTAAAGGTCCAGAAAAAGAGTTCTAATGTTCTTCAACTTCGCAATAGATTGAAATTTGCCAAGATATCTAAGAAAGACCTCTTGTGTACGAAAATGTAAAAAAAAAAATGGGTATCGAGAATCTGATCATAGTGCCACTGAAGACCTCGATGAGCAGTCACCGATCATTTATTTGTCGTGCCAAAGAGCTCAGCTCGCTCAGACGTATGGTGTCATAACTGAGAACTTGATCAGCTGTTAAGTGGTATAAACAATCTTGTAGTCTCATCCATGCAGAGCAGCCTAAAAATTTATTCCAAGTAAGTAAAAATAGGCTTACTTAGATGAAACAATGATCATGCATTGCAAACAATTAAGGCCGAGACACATACTAAGCGACCGGTCGCTGTGACAGGTCTCCGCGACGAGTCGCTCCGTGTTTACAGCTTCCAAAACAAGTCGCCGCGACAAGACGCTGCACACGCGCCGCGATGATTTCGGATGAGGAGGGATGTGAACTAGTTTTCAAGCTTTTAGTTCTGTTAATAATGCTGTTAGATAACGAAGAATATAAACACGTCGAAAGAAAACACATGGAACGACAGTGGGGGTCAAGAAGAGAAGAAAGAGAGACTTATTACACTATTCTTATGGAACTTTCATTGTAATCATTTGTTGCTTTTCATAACAAATACAACAAATTCAAAATAAAAGTTTTATAAATATTAATAAAGATTAAAAGTTATTTCGATTTTTTTTTAAGAGTTGACTACACTACATTATTTTACAAGTTTTATGCCAAAAGTTTTATTTTTTTAGTGTAACCGTTCACTGCTTTCTAATACAAATAGAGCACATTCAGATAATAGTAAGGATAAAAACAAGGTTTAGACATTATTTCGAATTTTCTTCATTTAACCATACGTACTTTAATAATCTATAATTTTAAGACCACCAAATTCATAAGGTGGATAAGTTGAGAGGCGAATAACTTTGTCTTTTCCATTCCATCAAAAATTAAATATTAAAGCTAGTTTGAAATTCTTTTACAATTTCAACAGGTAAAATGCATGGAGCTCGGATAAATCATTTTCGGGAATAAAATAGACTTAATGATATTGGCTTTCCCAGTAAATGGATAGCCCTCTTTTTAGCGCGACAAGGAGACCCGCTTCATCCGCACCTTTTTTTTGATCGCAGTCGAAATTTTGACCATTGCTGTCAGAGCTCAGGAAAACATAGGAGGAATAGAAATTAACGGCGTGGAAACTAATCTACTGCAGTTTGTTGACGACACAACTACAGCTATGGAGATATTTTGCAACCCAAAAATTATCCAAATTATTTTTTAACAATGATAGGAAATTTTTGAGTCATTATTACGGCATTAGCTGAAAAAAAGAGCGGTAGCAGTGATTAATTAAAGAAAAGGTGTTAAGAAATGCCACAAACCTTTGTGAGCCACCTTATATATTGACGATCACGGATATTTCAATGCATCATAAGGTTATAAAATAGGCTTAAGCTTGTATTTGCAGAGATAGGTTTGCGTTATCGGCTTCGACAGTGCTGATCCTGGCAATATGCAGGACGGCTGTCACCAAGGCGGAAAAAGGCCGGGCGGTGAAACGGGCAGTCCGCTCTTGGTCCAATGTGTGATGCGGAGAAAGACTGGCACGAGCGCTTCTTCCGCGCTTCCGGTGAGATCAATGGCTGCCAAAAATCTCCTCTCGACGAACCAGAAACCAACTTTTCTTTCTTTATTTTTGAGCCATCAGTGGTGTATTTTCAAAAGCCTTTTTTTATGCTTTAGACCCAAAAGTCAATTCGTTTATGTCCGTTGTAATGCCGCTTAAGTAGTTTCGTCGAAGGCTACCCAAATTTGAGTGAAGTAAGACAGTGTCGAATGCAGGTATGTCCCGCTTATCATGACCAAGCCGTGATCCGCTGCTTCTTTTACGAGTACTCCACATTACTCCACTCTAAATTTTACATATGTTGAAGATCGATAGCTTTTACATAACATAGTAAATAAACGGCATGCAATGCACGCAGAAGCGATGACGTGTACATGCTATTTCTAAAATTGTTCCAAGAAAATTGGAACATAAACATACAGGCTGATAGTTAAACTTAACTAAAAGTAAAAGTAAAAGTAAGGTTCAACCTTTTCCCATTGCCTCAGAACAAAAGTGCACCAAAAGCCTTCCTTCTTCATATAGAAGGGAGTTTCGTGGAATTTCTTTAGAAATTTAAGTTCCAGTGTAAGTAAGCGGAATCTGCTCGTTTTAGTAGACCCCAGTCTACTGCATCACACCTTTTAGCTCGGACTCGCTCGTTTCACCGCCCTACATAAAAGCGCCCTGCCTGTCACATATGAACTCAGTTAAATTACCTTCTTCTCCATGAGTTCTCGTAGCTCAGTGGATAGAGTGCCCGCCCGGTGTTTGGGAGATCATGGGTTAAATTCCTGTCGGGGACGCAGATTTTTCTTTGTCCCACGCTCGTGTCATGTTGATCAGTTCACTTTTCACTTTTGATAATCATTTTGCCTCAGCTCAAGAAGAAATTATGAGCCTTCATAGAAATATAGTTCCGTCATGACGATACGGAATGTCGTCCAGTTTTATGGCTAGTTTTTGGCTGTTTGTGTATAAGTGAATGACCAGGGAAGATGATCACTCTTGAAATTGACGGAGCTATAAGAATAAGTAGTTAGTTAAAGAAAAACGTAAGCAAATTAAAGTAGAAGTCAAAATGAAATGTGGTACAGGATAACGCACTATGGTGTAACGTACCACGGATATAGAGTATGTTATTTGTGAATAAATGGAACACAATGAAGTGTATAATGGTGTAATTTAGTGCTGCGCTGTTTGATAAATATATTAATAAACAAACTTTAATTTGTCTGCCAGTTTGTTCTGCTCGTTGTATTAATTTTCCTGCGTTTCTCAGCTCTAGACATAACGGCCGGTGCATACAAACATTCTTTACTGAGCAAGAATTGACTAATTTTAACTTGGACCATTTCTGAAAGGGAACAGCGCTCCTACCTTTAATGCACGGCGCCATCCAACGTAGAAGAGTGCTCCCGTTTCAGAATAGGCCAAAGTTAAAGCAAATTACCTAAGTTAAACTAAAGTAACAAAAAAAACAGTCACCAATCTGTAGAATTCATGCTTGAAATTACAATATTCAAACAAATTTTCCAAATTTCAAATGTAAAAATACAAACCAAAGACAAAGATCTTCCTTGGGCAACCTCCTCATGCGGAGACACCTCACCTACATTAGAGTGTGTTCGGGCCAGAGAATAAATATTTCATGCCCCCATACATCAAAGCAAACAATTCCGAGGAAGTTCGCTAGCAGGAGGGGGAACATTAATTACCGGTTATTCACAATACTCGAAAAGAAAGCGTAAATTGCAGAGCTCAGCTTTAATACCCGTGGGACACGATCATAGAGAGTGGAAAGCATTCTCACTCCACACATCTTCAGATAAGTATCGAGAAGGGGGGTCGTCTATTGTTTTGTTCCCCTCCCTCTTAAAGGGATCCACCAACTCTCCTATACCTAAATAAATTCAGTGAGATGTAACGACGTGAGAGCGCTGTGTAATAAAATGCTGGTTTTTCCAGCCAACAAGAAACATCTATTTAGTCTTTCACCTCCTTTTAGTACCCCTGGTGGAAATTTACTTTTCGTCAACTCTCACGTCCTGATTGTAGACCTATGCACCAGATTACATGACGGCTCCAAAGAAGGGAAGTTGACTGGTCAAAGCAAAGATTCAGTTTAGAAGGGTTGCAGCCTGTTGATAACAATGAACGGGTTAGACGTACACGATTTTTGAATCTAGTAGCGGTTCCAAGCACTCAAAGACAAAGGTACCTGGTACTTTTGACGTTAAGTTTAGGGAGGTATAAAAACGGGGGAAATGTAAAATGTACTGGATATATTGTTTTGATACATGCTTTGACATATAGGATCAGTAAGGACATGAGGAACATTAAAAAAGCAGTGACCTGCAGACAGTGGATCATTGATTTGACCAATTTGCCTGTGACCACTATGAAATCTTTAACCCCTGCCCGATCCATTTTACTTAATGATCAGTCATGTAATGGTCGTTGCACAGTTGGCAGCAAGTGTCGCGGGAAACCCTTACTCTCTATACCATAGCATATATTTCCCGACTAATTGTAAACTGCACATTTGGGAAAAACGCTTTAAACATATATACCTTCGATATAGGCAAGCAAACAACCTATTTCAAACTATATATAGTTTTAACAAGGAGTTTTCTATTCTTTAGAATATGTAATGGTTTTTCTGCTGCGTTCATCTGCTCAAAAACAAAAATCTGTATCGCGAGCTGACTGAAATTTCGTTGCATGTCTCTCCCTTCGGATTTCCAAAGCACACTTTGTTCCAGACCAAAGCGGAGGGATTTATACACCTGTTGTGTATTCTGGTTTGGAGTACTACTATAGAGTAGGCGATGAATCGGGACATGTGGTCTACACAACTGCTTTAATAGGACTGAACAAAAGTAATCTATGTACAAAAATATAAAGGTGTTATCACGTGGCTGCGGTTTAGGGTGTGATAATTAATGATTACAGATTATCTAACAAATAGGATTTTCATAAAATACGAACAAACACTGCAACACCCAATTCAAAAGTAAATGCCCAATAACGCATCCTTATAAATCGTATACATGAAGTAAAGCACTCCCCCAGATAGGGGTAGAGGAAGGAGTAGCATAGTTCTTGATACTAAGCACTTGGTGCTCAAGACTATACTGACAAACAGATTTATCCTGTGCCTCTTACATCAGTATCAAAAGCTATTAATGTTCTAAATTTTCTTTGATACAAGAAAGAAAAAAACGTTTCATTGCTAATTCCTAATCAGACGAAAGCCTACGAAACCGAAATCAAAATCCATGTTTTTCCTGAATTGTCTATTAATCGTATTTGACTGGAGGAAAAAATTTTCGCCTATATTTCCTTCAATCAGGAAGAAGAGAATGGTCTAAATCAAAGTTATAGTCATTTCGAGTGCATCTTCTGCTCCATGGACGTCCTATGGATCAAACCATTGACTAAATTACAGTGGTCTAACAACGTCCTGGAACAGTGTAGTGAGTTCTTGATTGCAATCGTTTGCGGAAGGACGTTGCTCTGGATTTCTCTCCCAGCACCGGATCATCAATTGCTTCCATTGGGCCGGAGGCTTCTTGCTACCTACCACATCTTTCGGACGGTAGCCTTCATCCACCCGACTGAAGAAAAGTGCCATTGGGCCCTTGAATTCAGCAAAGGCCCGCTGCCCATACCACATCTCCCACAGCATTAAACCAAAGCTGTATATGTCTGCTTTGCTGTCATACACCTTGGAATGAAATACTTCCGGTGCGATGTACACAAAGGTCTCCTGCAAACTACCCGTGACGTCCTTCACTTCTTTAGAAACTCCAACATCAGTTATCTTCACTAAGTTGTCTTCTGATAGCTTAAATGTAAACCAAGGAGCACATACATTTTCATTATACTTCGCAAATTAAACAGTTTCTTTAAAGGAACACCTACAAAGATAGTTCATTGTTTTATACTTTCGGGATCTAATGAAAATGTTTGAAAGAGTGTGGATTTGAAAACTATACGGACGACAGTTAAGTTAACAATTATATTTTCTTTAACTCAATTAATTTCAACTACATGGGAGATTGCCAGGTGAAACGTTTTAAAACCTGCATTTGTTTCCAATATAGTGAAAATATACATGGGTATCTATAAGAGAAGTGGAAAATGGGGATTTGGTTAAGAGCTGACCAGAAGTTCCAATTTTTAGTTTCCCATTTGGTATTTTCCACTGCCCACTGCCCACTACATAGTTCTGCTGAGAGAAAGTGTCCAAGAGTCCTCGTGTATGTACAACTCCGTTCTCAAAACCAGAAAGAATTCAACTCATTATCGAATTTTAGTTAGGTTTCATGGCGTTTTTGCCCTTTCAAACTCGAAAACAAATTCAGTTTACAGAAAATCAGAATAAGATTTTCAGCAATATTTAGGTCAGTAATTTTAAATTGGCTTAACACAAAAACTTCAGCCTCATACCAATATGTTCTCTAGCTTGAGATCCCTGTAAACACGTCCCTCATTGTGCATGAACGTAAGAGCATCAGTGATCTCTCTCGCCCATCGACATACTTCTCTAAAGACGTCAGGATTCGTGGTTTTTGCTGGCGTTGCTTCTGGGTGATCGAGGATCTTACTCTTCAAGTCTCCTTTACACTTTTCCATTACCAAGATCACTCTTGTGGTGTCCTCTTTCTTGAGAAGGGATGTGCCATAAAACTTTACAATGTGAGGATGGTCCAATTTTCTGATCAAGAGAATGAAAAACACGCAATATACATAAAATTAATGCAAAATTTGCTCTATTTAAGCTTCCAGGTTATGTTACATTCATTTCCTTCTTATCTTACGCCCCTTAGTACATCGATCGTCTACCACACACATCTGAGTAGGAACCGAAGTACTCTGAATTTCATAAATAGAGTCGACAAGACTGAATAAGTGGAAAAAACACCCCAGGTTAAGGAAAAAGTTATGCTGCGTTGCTGCGGCAATTCACAAGATCATTCTACAAAGTATCTCCTTTTTAATGAGCCCTGAAATACCAGATAAACCTTTCTCCACTCGTAGTTCAATTAGCTCTTACATGCATGAAGGACGAAGTTCGGGAAACTCAAGAATCCCTTACCTCAAAAGTTCTGCCTCTTCCATGATAAGGCTTGCATTTTTGGAATCAAGCGCTTCGTTGCAAACCTTTAATTCTACAGTCTGCTCGTTCCCTTGTCTTTTCATCTTCCCTTGGTACACAGTGGCAAACACACCAAATCCAAGACGTGAAGAACTCTCTTCTTTCCAGTCTAACTCCTCGCTGCTGATGTCAATGGCACGGATGCCATTTAATGCAAATGCCGCCAGATGTCCCCTGATAACAGAAGCTTCATCCACGATTGGTTGGTACAATTTTTGTATCTCTATCTGTGAAAGCCTTACATCACCGAGTTCTTTATATAACATCTTGTCAGCCTCGATCAGCTCGGAAATACGGGCTTCAATTTGTTCCAGACACAGCTTAGCCTCATTCACTTGGTTCTCCACGAACACCTTGAGCTCGCTTTCGTTTGTTGCATCATCGAGGTAGTCTGCGGATTCTTCAGCCATAAAAGCACATTTGTCTCTTTCGTATTTCTTGATCTCACTTCTATTTTTCAGTTTGTTTTTAATCGCAAGTATTCCGATCACAGGGGCGCCAATCAACAGCGTAACTAGGGAAACTGGAACCCATATTGGACTAGTGACGCCGATGACAACCTTTTCCGCCATAGTTAAGCCTTGTTTAGGAGGAACAGTTTCGGGAACATCCAGGTCATCATTTGTTACAGCACACTGGAGATTCCTCAGTTGCCCTACAACAATGTTGTACCGCTGCTTAGAGCGTTGCACAAGGGACTTGCGAGCATCTGAAAATACTTGGTGATGTTCTTCCCAATGCTCGATGATTTCTCGCAGCCGTTTTTCTAACGCTTTCGTGATTTTGCTGTTAGTTTCTTCCCAGGAGCCCTCTGCCTTTGGAACTTCGTCTAAGGTCCAGGTAGTGAAGCGAGCTTTGACATCATCCGACTTAAGATACTCGGAGAGCTCATCAACAGCGCTCTTGACACGAGCATCCAAGTGGTTACCAAGCTCTTCCATCATTTCAGTTTCTCTTTCTTCAATCTGGACCAAACGGCGCTTAATCGAATCCATCCGTTCAGCGACCTCTCCGTGATTTCTGGAAGCGTTCATCACAAAAGCTTTTGCTTGATAAATTAATCGTGAGAGCAAGTAATCCAGCCATCTTCAAAAAAATAAGAATAACAATAAAACGTAAATATCAATTAACATCTTTCCCAATCGAACATAAAAATGCATGCAAGTTAAAGGTTCAGAGTAGTATTTTCATTATCATGGTGCGATGGATTAATCTCATTTGTTCTCTATAAGCGACCGAGTCAATTTGAGCCAAGAGCGCTATACCTGAATTAGTTTTGCGCCGACTTCTTTTTATGAAACAGCTGAAATGATTTTTTTTTAACTGCAGGGCACTTTCTAAGTTCTGTTCAATCGATCATTTTGATTTAACTTTTAGGAGAGGGATTAAGGAGCACAATTGTTGCCGAGATAGAATAGATACATGCCATGTAATTACATGTCATGTTATAGCTGTTAAAGAGCCAGTATGGTGCAAACTTCATTCAAGCGCCCTGTTCGTTACAGTCGGTTGCGTATTTTCAGAAATTCGTAAATTCAGATTCGTTATCGTACCAAGGTGATGTAAGCGAACGTATTTCAAACGGTGAACATATTCCTGTTTCCTTAATTATAAGGACGTTCGCGCCCAAAACGGTCTCACTAACAGGTATTTTTTTAAACAAGGGAGGGGGTTCACCGTGGTCGTTCTCGAGATAAGGCGCATTAACACACGCGTTTTTGGAAGCTTTTGCTATTTTAAGACGATCTTAGCTTACAACTACAGTGGAACCCCTGCCTTACGGTCACCTCCTTAATACGGCCACCTCGTTTATGCGGCCACTTTTTTGTCCCGGGGAAACGCTTTTGTTTTACTTTATAAGAAAACCCCGTTAATGCGACCACCTCGTTAATACGGCCTACGACCACATTCTGAAATTCCAACCTGTATAAACCTATATAATTTTACCCCGTTTATACGGTTACCAGTCAAACCAGTTATGTTCGTCTTTGCATTGTTAATATGTTATGTACTGATTGAAGTTTTTTTTTTAATTATATCTGCATTCCGGATGCTCATTAAAGACATTAAAGAACAATTATTTAGAAGTGCAATTGTTTAAACGTTACTAAATTTATACCAGTTATAAAATTTGACCGTACCGCGTTAACACGGCCAAATTTTCATGGCTGGTTAGTGACCGTATTAACGGAGTTCTACTGTAAAAGCAATGAAAAAAGCTACATTAGTGAAATTCCGAGCAAACATACTCATTTCAACACAGCTAGGTCTACTGAGTAAATATTTACACATATGTGATATGATCTGATGTCGTTTCTTGAGGTAGAATAGGACGTGCATAATTTATTTAACAAATAGATTCCATGTTGCCGTGCGTCTGTTCAGTAATAGATCACAGATGACGTCAAAATGTGGTAAGAACAAAAAAGTGGCACACGAGGCGATACCCGAGTGTGTCACTGATGTTCTTACCACATTTTGACGTCTTCTGTGATCTATTACTGAACAGACGCACCGCAACATGGAATCTAGTCGTTTTATATAATTACGAAACATGCAAACTACTACAGATAAAGCTTTTTTTATTTCAAAATTTTTCAACATAACTCGAAAGCCGGCCTTTGCCCACTTTGGCGAGCACGAAAAAAGCCAATTGACGTAATCTATTTTCTATACAAAATGAAGCAATCTCATTGGTTGCTATGCGTAGCAAAGAATTGTGATTGGTCCAGGAAAATCACTCCACTGTCAAACTTGACTCGAGCGTCGCTTCTCGTGGAATGAAAACTTACAGCAAGAGCAGAATTGAACTACGAAATCTGCAAATCTTGAAGAAAATACTGGAAATGTCAAGTCAGTTTTAATTTTGTGATCAGAGCTGCCCTGTGAGCCGAAAACCTTGGACGTTACCTTGAATATTGCGGGAGTTCAAAAATACGCTAGGAAAACTTGCGGTGGCGATCAACACTAGAGGCCATTCGGTTCAAACTTTGAATGAAAGGAGCGCTAGTGACGGTGGAAATTTGTGTCCTCTGTGGTTGGTGATTCTCAGATCAGCTTGATATAGTGTCGGAGACACCTTATAGCTGCGATACAGTCGACCGTGAGCTGTAGTGAGCTATACTTTCCTCGCTGCTGAGCCCTGAAACGGACTGGAACATTCGCGTCGGAAGCAGTTTATGTGTTTATTTTAACTGATTTTAAGAAGTGATATTTTGATGCTTCATTCCAGACATCAATCTGTGTCAACATTTTAAAGTTGAGACTGAGAAAAGTTGAATTTTTTAAATAAATTAATCTGATAAAATTTTGTTTATTGGGTTTGTTAAGTTAAGTAATGGTTTCTTACCCTAAAGTAAGCTAATTTCAAGACCAATTTTGTGTTTGGTTTAGTCTCGCTCGACTGCCGACTGAGACTGCTCGAGTATTTTTTCGGATTTTCTAAAAAAAGAAACGGATTTTGCTTTCTTCTTCCTGCTTCTTGTACCTGTTCAATGCCTCGGCAAGACCTATCGTTCGCCCAGTCGCGTAAAATATTAGCTAAATTCTCAAAACTTTCCGTCATTTTAAAACACAGAGGGAAAAACTTTGTAATAATGACGTCAATCGTGCGTCTGTGCTCTAATAGATCTTAGGCGAGAACCAATCAAAATGCGAGAATAGCTTGGGTTATTATATAAATTACAATATTTTATATTCCAGAATATTGGTTTCTAAAATTGACAACTTGAGTGTACAGATCGTTTTCACTGTCACGCAATAAAAAAATAAATCGAAAACCATCCATTGGAAAAAGCTAAGAAATTGTAATGTTATAGAAGATAACTAAATAAGACACTTCTCTAAGTTTTAGGCTTGTGCGTATCCCCAAACTTCAGATATTCGTCGAAATGTTTTGCAGAAAGTTACAGAGCCCAGTATGAAAAGGCCATGTTGGTGTACATCCGTGGTACACCAATATGGCGGGCAGAAAATAGTGTAAACATCTGGAGCTTACTTTGGCTATCTAGGCAACTGATTATCAGTACTGAACAAACAAGCATTTACTTAAGCACTTTTCCTAATGCTCTAACTTCTTAAAAAGCGCAAAATCATGAGATTAGCTATATATTTTTCAGCAAACTCGATCGTAGCCTTGTGTTACGCATCTCCATAACCCCGAAATTTAAAATGTTCTGGTTTCCAATTAAAACGAAGCATGCTATTGAGTGAGCTGTAAAATTATAAACAGATATAGATATACTCCTGACTGCCCCTTGTGCCTGATGAGGATAAAAACTTTGGTGGCTTTTTAGTTTTTGACTTTAGAAAGTGATGGCGTCAGGTGAAAACGATTTAAATGGTTACATTTTTGTTTGTTTGGTCCTAGCTAGGAATTCTACCAATAAACATATTTAAATACTTACTTCCAGTGCATTTCCAGCCGGGCTTTGATGCTTTTCAAAACCATCGACCTGATGCCACTCATCAAGGAGAAAAATTCATCGGTGATAATTCCGTAGTTCTGAGCGATAATGGCGTTTTTAGTTGAGATATAGGTTATCTGTGACTTGGGATCAATACCAGGCCAACAATTCTTTAGCTTCTTGATCACGTGATTCTGGACCTTGCTTACTTCATTTTCCGGAACTTGGTCCCATTTGTTGCACACGAACAATGCACACTGGGATAAGACTGATCTTTCCTGTCCCTCAATCGTCTTCTTCCTCACTTCATCAAGCAACCTTTCAAGCTGGAAATCAAAAGCAACAGGAAAAAAAAGGGAAAGAAGTGACGATTTCTGCTAATTTATTCACGAAAATAGATCAACACCACGATTCCGCCCGCAGTGGGAGCCAAAGCGTTACCGTGGCCGTGGGCAGATAGGAAAATCCGGACGGTGCTAAGAACCAATCAGAGTGTACGATTCGTTACCGTGCGTCCTGCCTCCTATTGAGAATTGCCTTACAAACTTTTGCCTTCGGGCCTTAGGCATAGGGTTTCTTTGTTTTAGCGCCGGGCGAGCGTGTAACCTCTATTTTTTTCTCTATTTGAACCCTCCCGTACTATATTACCCTGCGAGCAGAGTCCCCTTCGATCCTCCTAAACAAATGGGTAATCCTATGTCTGCCGATTTCAGGAAAAAATCTCATCGTGCAAATACTCAGTAACTTCACTACTTTTATTCAGTTTCAATACTTACTCTATCTCTCTGAACTCCTCCAGCGTTTGCACTGTTTATGACATAAATGAACGCAAATGCTTGAGGCAAATACTGCGTAACCATCCCGTCCATGATGTCAGACTCACCAATACCCGGACTGTCAATTATAACCACGCCTTTCTGAAATATAGAGAATATAAAGGTGGGCTGCTATTTTTTCTTTCAATTATTCCATGAACTGATATACTGTATGAGATGATCAACACAACGGGTAGATTATGAAATTAGAATGACTTAATTTTTTCTATGTTTAAAGTGGTTTTCTCTTGAGTGTCGAAAGTAATCTGCGTTTGTTTCTTTTTGCATTCGCAACACTTTCTTTTCTCCACGCACAGTCAAAACCAAACCAATCGCGCCTCACTCGCACATGTTTTTCGCACTCTGCGTCAGCTACATGTGTTTGCTTCGAGTTTTAATTGGTTCACTGGACTGTCTACGTCTTTTGTGATTGATCGAAGTGATGCTTTAGTTTCTTTTTACTACCCAGTTGAAAACCCCATTATCTGTTATTCGCGATATATTTGGAGGGTATTAAACTAAGATTGAGTCTACGGGCTCCCCCTGACTTTTTTGAACCACGTGACAGCGGAGTTCACTTTGCTGAAGAAGACCTTGTGAGGAGAATCATTATGTTATTTAGTTTAAAGTCATTGTGCTGTGAAGGGAAGGCTGAACTGAACTAATCTTTTCAATAGATAAGCGAATCAACCTTTTTTTTCCCGCTGTGTTTACAGTTTTATGATTTCTCTTAACACACAAAACGCGTTTTATTTTTCTCGTTGATCACTTCATGAATCATGTGACTTCCCTCTTCTTCCTTCCAGTGTCTGTATGGACGAATGAACGCTCGCTCATTCAGTGACGCAATAGCCAAATTTTCTCGGTATATTTTTATGGCTTATCCAAAAATCTTTATCCATGGTGCTCCGCTGGCCCGCTTCATCTAGAGCTCCGCTTATTTACAGACGAACCTAAATTAAGCGGCCACCTACGTCCAGTTCCCTCTATGACACACGTTTGTAGGAAACTCATGGTAGTTGTAGTCATCCGTCAAAACATATACCCAGTCCAAGATGATGAATACAACTACGGTCCATGACTCCCTGCAGGGACGTATCTTAGACGGAATTGGCTCTTGAGCGGCCACCCCTTGTTGGGCGGCCAGTTGTCAAAGTCCCGAAATTGTTGTCCGTAAAATACAGTACTGTAAATGGCCTTGCATACGGCGACTGCGCCTGCAGTACGGGCCGCAGTCAAACCTGAGCTGTCCTACCAAAACGACGTGCGCTTCTATTATGCGGCAGCGACCACCTTTTGGTCGTCCCGATGAGAAAGTTCTCTATTGTCCTTAGCCCTTTTAAGTCACCACCCAAAACTTAATACGCGTTGTTTGGCTTTTTCTTTTGGAAAACACGAGTGGCAGATAAGGGACGAAATAGAAATTCACGACTAATGAAAAAAATTCCAACACACGTTTATTATGATTGTCTCGCCTTGATTCTATGTTAACTTAGCAGTCAATGTAATCTAAAAACTACACGAATCGCCGTTAAGCGACCAAGCCCTCGCCTCCCATTTCTCCCACCAACCACTACCCGTTTCCCCTGAGGGTGGAATGCTCGACAGTATTTATTGCGACATCAATAATGAATACCTTCAAAAGTTGGTGAGGCCAAAAGAGTTCAACCTTTTTGTAAAGTGAACCTTTATCTCGATCACTCGTCGCGTGAACATAATGAGAGATCTGCTTAAGATAGCTTTGTTCAGAGGATGCAGCTTTTAGAGGGAACTCCATAGTTGGAAGCCCTGTTTCTGGATCCTTGTCCTTAAAGTGGACCACGATTCTGCGTTGTTCTCCATATTTCAATTCGTATATAGTGGACGTTTTGCTGAGTACAGAATATGGAAGTAGTTCCTCTCCAAGAATAAGGTTAACCAAGGTGCTTTTTCCAGAGCTTGTCTCACCTTAAAAGGTATTAACTGTCAATTATTAGATTACCTTCATAATAGCTTCTTGTCTGATTCTTAGATCTGTTTGGAATGGAATTATATTGCTGCAAAATTCACGAAATGCGAGTGGTGTTTCCTTTTTTTTGACACTTTTTAATTACCTTTTGACCTTTTTCTTTTTTGTCAAGAAATTGCCTTTCATATAATGGAAACATTTGCAAGTTGACAGATTCAGGAATATTTCTAAGCATGGTGTACTGACAAAGTCAAAGCTACGTAAATTTCCTATTTTTGAGTAAATTGCAATCAATTCGATGCTCGAAATTCATGTTGTGTCAATGCACATTTTTACTTTAAAATGTTCGTAATTAAACCGCTTTTTAAACTAGAGTTGCGTTGTCTCATTTACCTGCCACAAGAAGGAAATATTCTTTCCGTTTCAGGTGTGCTTGGTGATTTCCTATCTTCTCTTCAATGTTGCCCACGTTCTTCTTCAGCAAATTGAGAAGTTTGTCATTTAGGTTTCTCAGATAGTCCTCGGTATCGGAGTAAAGCTTAAGTAAAGCTTGTCTTTTAAAGCCATCTTCTTCTCTTGCTTCTGTTAAAATGGAAAAGGCCTAAAACGTGAAAGCAAACGCGATTTCATAGCTCAAATCAAACGTGTTCTTGAATCGAATTTACCTCTTCAGTCTCTCGACTGAAAAATGTTGATGCTAGTATATATGACGTGATACATCAAACACGAAAGACCGTGTTTGACCACATTTCCAAACACCGAGAAGAGAGTTGAAAATACGACGCGCAGCAGAGTATCTTTGACAAACTTCGAGGTGTTTGGAAATGTGGTAAAACACTGCCTTGAGCGTTTGATATATTGTCTTAATCGAAACTAAAACGGAGGAAAAAACAGAGAAACAGAATTGTAAAAATCTATGCTAATTAAGATCAGATATCCAAACACCGTCACGATCATGATTTCCTTTGTTTAAACTTGATAAATTATTAATGGCTTTGAGAATAACATATCCAACCCTACTGCATCAGCAATAATGCTTCATCTTAAGTAGCTTGTTTTACAGCCGCCCTTCCCGAACAGGCCACATCTGAAAACTAGCGCAAGTGGGTTTCATTGCGGTGAATAGGTTTTAGCTTTGATTAGAATAAGAGACTCCGTGCATTATCCCACGCGCAAAAACCCCGCAGTATAGGGTCATTATGGCCGGCGAGCTTGGGCTAAACATGTGGCAGATTGGAAAAAATGCGAATCGATTGGAAATCTCAAACCCGGGCGCATCGTGCCCTCGTTTCCCGAGCCCATGATGGCGGACCACACTTCCCACCAATGACCGATGAAAAAATTAACACGAGTCTTTCAGCCAATACCATCATGGCTAAACTGACCAATAACGTTCAACGGACCAGACTTATAACATCATCGACTGACAAACACTATTCACTTGACTCTGAAGATGACTTCTGCTCAGGTTGACGAAACGTCAGTCACCAACAACAGTTCTTTTCAGAACTACCCTCACCCGGACGATCACACTATACGAACTACTCTCTCCTTCAATGTTGGTGTGAACAACCCGGCACAATGATCATACATTGACAATAGAGGGGAAAATTGCTTGTATTTTGAACAGGAGCGACGTGTTCCCTTGAGAGCTGAGGAAAGGATAGCAAAAGGGATTGTGATCCTGTTCCACACACAAAATTCACGCAATACATATACATTTAGCTACTCTTAAGGTAACAGTATACTCCCAAATGACCATCATTCGTTGGCGTCGCTTTACGGTCGGACATTTGACGCAAACTCCAGAAAGGTATATACTTCCTGATAGCTTAAGAATTGTAGATTACGAAGATACACTTATTAAAATAAAATAAAATTTAAGCTTTTCCGAATAGAGCGCTCTATTTCCCAAAGTACAGAGGCTCCCTAAAGAAGTTCGTTTACGGTCGAATTTGAGCGAGAGGACGCGATAAACATCGCTAAGTCTTCTCGGCACCTTTCTCTAAAATACCATGTCGTGAATTTTTGATTATATTTGTCTGGTTTATTTTTGACACGCAGTTAAACTTTGAGAGTTCATAAAACAGGCATTCTCTTCACTAAAATAGTCATAACTTTTGAAAGAAGCAGAAACTTTTGCCTGATTACCGGGCGACATTCTCTCCAAATTTCAGCGAAAAACGTTAAAAACTCACCGGAAACGACCTCGAAAGGTGTGCTTCACTGTGGGGCGTTCTTCCGGTGTAATGCCGATGATAATTTAAAAAACAAAACGTGTGAAAATAATGACGCCTTGATAAAGTGAAGGCTCATTATACTTTGACAATAGAGCTCGTATCAATTACAAAGCGGGCTCCTTTTCGAGATCTGAATTACACTGCTCGTGCGTCCAGGTTAGAAAGAAAATAATTTTCGCTTCTGTTTCTCCTTTTCGATTTTTAAAATGCCTTCAGCTTAGAGAGCACACGTAAACAACGTTAAGGAAACCCACGAGACACCGATTGAGTTGAGATATTGCCGTTACCGCTTCGAACGGCGAAAGCACCAATAAAGTAATATGCTTGGAGAATGTCAAAAGTCTTCCTCGTCCAGTGTAAGCAACCTCTCCTGCTCAAAGCAAGAACCTTTGTCCCAAGCCAGCATCAGCCCAATTCTGATCGCTGTTTTGGAAACCTTTCCGCCCCGGCTTTTTCCTCTTAGTGCTTTCTTCGCGCTTGCAGATAGACACGAACCTTTACATTTCTTCGATGACATATTTCAGTTCAAATCAACAATCCACAAACGGAGAACACTCAGAACAGCTCGTCGACTACCAAACACAAACGCTTGACAATCGTACTACGCGGCATCTGTCACACAGCGTTTTAAAGATCTACGAAGGTTTATAAGTCTTTGCACGGGTTGGCTCCAGAATATCTAAGTTCTAAATTTTAGAGCCAAGAAACCGCATATAATCTAAGGGACTCTGAGAATAAACTAAATGTTCCATTGCTGCGCACAAACTATTATAAAAATAGCTTTAGCTCTAGTGGCGCCATTCTTTGGAACAGTCCTCCTTGTGACTTAAGGTGGCTCTAAACGGTTTCCAACACTTAGATTTGGATGGGTCGTTATACCCACTCTTTATCACTTGATGCTACAGTCATGGTACCTAAAAACTGCCCAATCATTGGTGAACACGTTGTTATCATTTTCATGACACAATAGGTTACCATAGCAACAGTATGACCTCCTAAAAACACCCTTAATTACTGCTTTAGGGGCTTATAATTCAAAAACGGCACGGTGAAATTTTTTTATATTATCAACTTTTGATAACCATGGGATTCAGAGCCACCTTAATTTTTCGAAAATTTAAGGTGGCTCTGAAACCCATGTACAGAATTTTTTTAAACTTTGCCAAAAATTGCGTCTTATCATGCTTATCAAACGTTGATAATATAAAAAAAATTTCACCGTGCCGTTTTTGAATTATAAGCGTCTAAAGCAGTAATTAAGGGTGTTTTTAGGAGGTCATACTGTTGCTATGGTAACCTATTGTGCCACGAAAAAGATAAGAACGTGTTCACCAATGATTGAACAGTTTTTTGATACCATGATTATACCATCAAGTGATAAAGAGTGGTTACAACGACCCATCCAAATATAAGTGCTTGAAACCCTTTTGAGCCACCTTAAGGGAAGCAGAGTCCCTGAGGCAGTTTAAACGCCTACTGAAAAGAGATGTATAATGCACGGCATTCGTGGAAAGCAGCATTTTTTAAATTTAATTACTTTTTTACCATTAGCTATTAGTAGTTTTAGCCGACGAATCTTTAACTGTGTTTAAATAAAGATTATCTCTCTAATGTACTTCTCGTGACAACCCGTCGACAGCTATCAGTTAAAGGCCGTGTATAATTAATCTTTATAATTGGGATAAGTATAGGTAATCGTCTGAATGCAAGTGTAATTAAGGACTTACACTATGAGAGGTATTGAAAAATTCTGTCAAAATTGCACGAGCCTTTATGTGACTGAGAAAATTACGAACGCCCGAGCGTTAATTTGCACTGCAGTGCAAATTGAGAATAAATCAATAAATTGGTCTGCTCTCAGCCAATCGCAATAAAGTAATTTTCTCAGTCATATAATAAATCATTTACTATCACTGATTGTTATTAGTAATGTATCGCAAATAACAATTCGCCTCAATGCTTCCTAATTCTGCTTTCTTTTAATACCTTTCAATGAAACCAAATATTATAGACCTTGTTGCCTTATAGATTGTTTTCATTTTCACGCGATAAAAAATCAAATCAGAAACCATTCAGTGGATAAAGTCAAGAAACTGTTATATTATAGAAGATAAATAAAGAAGACAGTTCTCCAAGTTTAAGAAGTGTGGGTTGTCCCATGGTTGAGATATTCGTGAAAATGTTCCGCGCAAATTTACAGAGCCTAGTATGGAGCCGCCATGTTAATGTTCCGCTTGGGTACACCAATATGGCTGCCGGAAAATATTGTACACATCTGGAACTTATCTAGGAGACTGATTATCTGCACTGAACAAACAGGTATTTAAATAAGCCCTTTTCCAAATACTATAACGTCTTAAACGGCTAAAAATCACGAGATAAATACATGTTTTTCGACAAACGCGATCGCAGCTTTATGTCACGCACCGCCATAACTCTGAATTTCAAATTGCGCTGGTTTCCAAACAAAGGACGCTATTGAGCTGGAAAATTGTAAACAGATATAAAATTAGTACCTCTTATGCCTGATGAGGATGAAACCTTTAGTGGCGTTTGAGTTTTGGATTTGAGAATTTGATGACGTCACGTGCACACACCCTATAAGAACTTTAAAGCCAAGTCTCAACGTGCATTCAGACTATTCGTGCGAAAGATTTTCAGAATCTTAGCACCCTTTTATGTTAATCATTCGCGCTAAAATCGCCTTCAATGCTATAATTTGCATGATCTGATACATATTTTCCTTGATAATGGAGTCCTGACTATTTCGAAACGTCTGATTTTATCGTTCGTTTGTACCGTTTTCTGTTTAAAGAAATCATTTTTAATACGAATAATAATAATAATAATAATAATAAAACATAAACATTACGTGGACGATGATAATAATAATAATAATTTAATAACTTATATAGCGTTATTTACATTCAGTGATCAACAGCACTTTACAACTTTAAATACTACAATAAAATTCAAATTTGTAAAACTAATCCAGCAAGATATGCTTAAAAACTATACGAAATAAATGATTTTTCAGCTCACATTTAAAAATAGATTATGTCTGAATATCACGTAATTCAGCTGACAATTTATTCTATGAATATAGAGCAGCAACAGAGAAAGATCTATCAAGCAACAAGCATTTTCCCTCTAGGAGGGTCTAACAATAAAAGTTTGATTTGATCTACGATTATATGTAGATCTACGCATAGTGTTAATTAATTCTATGATATACTTGAGCGTCAATCCATGAATAGCTTTCAATGTTAAAATGAAGATGTTAAAATGAACACCATGTTGTACTCGTAACCAATGAAGTTCATAAAGCGTGGGAGTAATATGATATGCGAATACTTTCTTAAGTTCAGTACAAGTCTAGCCGCAGCATTCTGCTCGAGTTGCAATTTAACTATTTGCGACTTAGGCAGGCCATACAAAAGGCCATTACAATAATCTAAAGGGCTAGTGATAAAGCATGAATAAGCGTTAATAACGAATTGCGAGATAAATACTTCTTAATCCTTCTAGTAGGTGATAAAACTCGGCATAACAGATTTTAGTTACATGCATTGACATTGGCAACTTATATTATCAAACCATGCACCAAGATTTCTAACACATGAACTAGAATAAATATCATATTCACCTACAGAGATATTGTATACATCACTGATTTTACCTAACTGCTGTCTAGTTCCTATTAATATCAACTCAGTTTTATCATCATTAATCATTAACCTATCTTTAATCATCCAATACCTTAAGTCACTGATACATCTATTCATAGCTCTAATAGCTCCATCCAGACTGGACGTATCATCAGGCTTAAAACTATAATGCAATTGCGTATCATCAGCAAAACAGTGCGCGTTAGGAAGTTGTTTCTCCATGATAGCAAATAGATTAAACGCATAAATTACAAATAATAAAGATCCAACGCAGGAGTTTTGTCGAACACCGCAGTCAAAGTCAGAATAATTTGAAAAAGTTCCATGCATGGGGACTCGCTAAATTGAGAAAGATAGGAGTAGAACCAATTTCGAGCATTTCCATGTTGACCAACAACATTATGCAGACGATTGAGCAACACATCATGGGTCACTTTCAATAACCCGTTTCAATTTTTCTAAAATTCGTAGAAAACCACTCACTAATTCCGGATAACTGGCTCCAAATTAAATTCTGTTCGCCTTAATTTAAAGCATTTGTGCAATGAATAGCATGGAGAAAATACACATCTGCCTCTTACGTACATGTAACCAGACAAATATCAAACAAAAACGCCACCCGTAATTGCAAACCGCGATGAAATGCCTAAATATAATTCTTCTTAAATACAAACATTCAATTTCAAAAAATTCCGGAATTGAGAAGTAGTTTTCGTTTTCTGCTACTCTTCCGGGTATTCCAGTGAAAGGAGACCCGCGTGTTTTGTCAACATTCTCTTACCACAAATTGCACGAAAAATCCGAATCTACGATCAGTACTCTAATCTTGACTAGTGGGAAAATATACAGAACGTTCGTTTTGTTTTTTTGATACGACTACCTTTAAGCAACGTATCTTACACTCACAATGACAGCGTCTTACAGTGACAGCGTCAGTGTGGGAAAGTAGGAAAGCGACTAATTTCACTGCGGTCGCTGTCACTGTAAGACGCGTTGCGAAACGGTTTCCTGTGGACATCAATTAATTGCGTAACCCAGTTTCCAGCATTTCCTAATTGCATTTCCGAAGAATTCTTACCTGACCTGCCGTCCAGCTAGGCTTTTCTACCGAAAGATTCAATGCCGTTCTCACTTGAGTTTTCATCTCATCCAATGTTTGTAGTCCTGTACACGAAATACCAAGCGCCTGAATCAATTCACTCATTTCCAATAAATCGTCGATTCCTTCGATGGTTTTCGATTCACCAGAAGCCATTTCACCAGAAGCCATTTCACAGAAATCGTGTGTAACTCGATGGGTGAAGATGAATGACTACATTGCAACACCGATAGAGGGCTAGTATTCATGCAATGTGAACTATTGTTTCGTCCCTGGAGCTACAGACAATTTCACCTGCGTTCTTGTGTGCAGGATGCATAACTAAGTGATTTTCAAAAAAACTAATACGGGGGGATACGTCATTGTCGTCATTTACTTCTTGTGCATAGCATTCTCTTATGAATTAGTAACACTCATTTTGCGCTGAAAAATCTATGATAGACCTTTTTTCCGGGAATCTAACACAAAATAATCAGTTCGATCACCATATTGAGGCTGCAGCTTCAGTTCCAGGTGTCGAATTATCTACGGGACTTCCAAATGCCGCCTGAAGCCGGATTAGAATATCAAGGAGACTTTCGAATATTAAGAACTATTTAACCACGTCGGAGACTTTGATCATAATCGTGCTCGTCTTTGCAGTTGAGATTGAGACCACTTGAAAGGTGACTCGTAACTATATTCATGAATGACGGTGGAGTAATAAAGAATTTCTTGGAGAAGAGGTAAAAGATGAGAGAGAAAGTATGCCTTTCGTCTTTTACTTAGAGACAGCATGTCATTAATGTGTCGTAGATTGATCGTATGATCAGTTCAGGGGCAATTTATAGCATCAAATTTCCCCCCTAATTATTTTGCAGCACGTTAACATAGATAACACTTTGAAAGCTAGTTCTAGTGATCGGTCCTGCAAGCTATTTTGGCTTTTCATCGGTAACCATTACACTGAAAGAAACTAGCCCCTCTCCCTGTATTTGTATGACATATGAGGAAGCCCCTCCTTTCCATATTACACCCTTTATTAATATAAACGAATTGACTGCCATTGATACTTAGAGTTCTAAGGGCTGCCTGTTAAAGAAATAGAGGAAAAATAGCGACTAAGATAGACGAAATCGAAGAAATTGAAGACCTCCTCGAAATAATGAAAGCATTTCGCCTTAGTGCAAGAGGATGCAAAGGAGTTCATGAAATGAAGCTAGACTGCGTGAATATTTGGAAGATCTAGAGGGATCATCGAAACGAAAAGTTGGAGAAGTAAGTATTATAAATTCGCTTGTGAGTATGTGTTGTTTCTTTGTCCCCGAAAATCAGTATCTTATTTAATGGCAAACGAGGCGATAACGGGAAAATGTTGAATTATATATAAAGCAATTAACACACATGTTAGGAACTAACGTTATGCTAATTTAAATCGAACAGTCTACAAAATATTTGCATAAAAACGAATCAATTAAATGAGACCATAGTTAGTAGTGATGAAACTAGTGAAATCGCTATCTGTATAATGTTACGAGGGAAAAACACCTCATCTTTGTAGAATGGATAACGTTTTAATTAATAAAAACTGAGGCCAAACACCTACTCCATCTTCTGGTTAGTGCACGTACATCCATCGAGATTGGCGTTTTACTCATTTCTAGTAATAGACGTTTCAAGTTTTATGGGAAACTGGCAAGACAGATACACAGAAACGTGGAATTTTGTATAAACTCTATGAGGAGGCAGCGGGGTTCTTTAAGCAGTTGGAAGATGAGGGAGGCTTCTAAACAACCCTCGAAGAAAATCTCAAAACTATCAAACCGAGGGATCAATAGGTAGTTCTTGTTGCACTTAAGCAGCATTCAAAAGCTAACTATTCACAGCAGCCCCTTTCATGTTCGTATAAGATGTGGAGAAAAATGGCGACCGCGTTCAAAGAGACGTCAATGGGAAAAAAAAAAATGAGGGGATTGGGTGAGGGTGGGAAAATAAAAACCGAAAGCAAAAGAAGAAAACGCGGCCTAAAGGATGGAAAGGATGAACGTGAAAGGAAGAAGCGAGTACGGAGGATCTGTGCTAGAGAACGCTAGCTATGTGAAAGTGGTATGAATACATTAGAGAGTCGGATCTTACACTTGCTCTGCAAGGGACTGGTGAGAATAGTTAGCTAGTCAATATCAAGACAACCGTAAGGCAAAAGAAAATTAAATAAAGGGAAACTAAGAAAACAATATCATGAGCGCAAACCGAGGATAAGTAATATTAGGCTGCCTTCCCTTGGGGAAACATACAGGAACAGTGAAATAATAAAACATAAAACAAAAGAGCAAGGAAGAGAAAAACAAAAATACAAAGAAAAAACCCAAGGCATGGTAGCCTGAGCACCAGTAATCCGGCTGGGGCATTAGACAGCCTTTTAGGCCACCATATAGAGAAGAAAGAAACTTAGGACCTAAGCTAAGTAAACATATAAAAGATATAAATAATGAAACAAAAGGATGTATATAACATACTGGGAAATATAAACATAACAAGGCCTTTTCGGCCTCTGAGCTTTTAAAAATTGGCTTCAGTTTGTATCTGTAGAGATCTGTTTACACTTTCGATATGATGTTTGCCTTAATTAGTATCAATATTCTTCTTGAACGAAAGACTATTATTTCTTAAGATAATTTTCGGGGAAAACGGGGGTGGGCGCAACTTTTCTCTAAGTCCCGTTTTGAGGATATTTTATACACAGACAGACCCTGTCTTGTTCCATAAAAACAACCTATGAGTCTTGATAGAAGTATAGCTCTGCAATGACGATGCGGAACGTTGTCCAGTGTTTTAGATAGTTTATGGTCTGTTTGTGCAGAAGTGCATAACCGGGGGGAGGAAGGTCATTCTTGAAATTGACGGAGCTGTAAGAATAACTAAACAGTTAAAAAAAAAAAGAGTGAGCAAATTAAAGTAGTAGTCAAAATGAAATGTGGTACAACATAACGTTCTCTAAAGTCAAGTAGCATGGATGTAGGGTATGTTACTTGTGAATAAATGGAACACAGTGAAGTGTATTATAGCGTCGTTTGATAAATATATTACTAAACAAACTTTGCCTGCCATGTAGTTCTGCTCATTGTATTAATTTTCCTGCGTTTCTCAGCTCTAGGCTTAACGGCCGGTGCATACAAACGTGCTTTACTGAACAATGACTAATTTAAATTGGATCATTTTTAATTTCTTAAATGGAACAGCTCTCCTAAGTTTGATTGTTTATATTCAGTTGTTAGTAAAACGCGTAACGGGTAACGGCGTAGCGGCGTAACAAGAAACCGCGAAACGGGATTTTTTTCCTTGTTTGGTTTTTTTGTTTGTTTGTGTTTTTGTTTTTTGCTGTTGTTGTTGTTTCTGCTGATTTTATTTGTCTGTTTGCCGTCTTTTTTCTTTCTTTGTTTCTCCAAGTGAAAAATAAAATGAGAACACTGTTATTTGTGAAAGTGATAAAAGTTCAATTGAGGCCTTGCACTACTGTAAAATGATATTAAAATCGTTTAAAAAATCCAAGCTTTCGCCGATCTACGGCGTCATCAGGGATGACGCCGTAGATCGATTTTTTAACCGATTTTAATATTATTTTACAGTGGTGTAAGGCCTCAATTAAACCTTTACCACTTTCATTTAAAATGCTACTGAAGGACAACATCCAACGATCATTGTTATTTGTGTTTGGCGGGGTTTTTCCCGCCCTTTGGCCAAATTTACCGCATTCCATTGTGGTTTACTCATTGTAGAATAGGGCGAATTGGATCCAATTCAGGTTAACTTTATTAAACAAATGTTTGGACTGTAAAAACTTCAGCTTTGTTGTCAAAACCTTTGAGTTGGTTCTGGGGATTATTTAGAGTTATCGCCAGAGTACTGTCACTTTTCGTTCGATTTGTTCATATTTAGGAACTTACGTGGAACTTTGTATGGTTAACCAAAAAAAGCTGTCTGACTTTTTGTAAATGTAGTGTGGGTGTCAAAATAACATACCATACGCATTCTGTGCTATAATGAAATACAAAAAGCTGACAAATGTCACAACAACTTGCTGCAAACAGTCCCTATTCATTTAGGTACAGCCTGGCAAAAAGAGCATGCATTCTTGAGCAGAAAGAAAGAAAGACTTCTTGTTGCTCTCATTGCAACTGATATTAGGCTTGAAGGATCTGCCAATGTAGCAATATACACGTACACAGCCCAAACACTTACCCTTGTAATCCCTCACTAGTGCTCTCAGGCCTGTTCACATCCTCTTGGTCACATGCGACACACACTCTTGTTTTGGAAAGAAAACTGCTGGGCCATACGGTTGTTCTTGCTTGACAGCAGTATACGCTTTACTGTCACCATCACCTATAAATGGTATATACCGCAGTTTTCGAAGTTTCACAGATCGTTGATAAAGGATCTTTGCTCCTGCTGCTTCCATGGACTTCAAACAAAAGGGAAATGTTTCTCTTTACAAAATAATACATGTCAAAACAAAACTACTTGTAACAAACCACAGAAACAGAAGCCATTTTTAGACTGTCTATAATCCCCACCCATCCTCCCCAAAACAACAATAAAAATAATTTATCAACAATAGCCACTACTTGATGAACAAAAAGGCAAATACAAGTTCAGTGTACAGTATTTCCTAGAATAGCAGCCCACCTTCAATAATAATAACTGAATTAATATCTCCCTTCCCACTTCCAACCTCCCAGAACCCCCTGACAAATCAACATATTTCTGACAATTCTGAGGACACTGATGTTCAAAAACTCTTTAACAGTCCATTTTCAAATTAGATTTTGTAATCTAAAGCCACAATATCCAGCAAAATTTCAAATAATCGTTGACTAAGGGGGATAATAAAAAAATACCCCCCCCCCCGCTCAATCCAGAAATATGGTATGTTTTACACATACATAATATAGTACAAAAAGAGGAAATACATACAAAATAGATAAATCAGAAACCTATTTCATTAAATTGGTCTTTTCTATCTGTCAATGGCAACAACAGCATCCAAAAAATGTGTCTTCAATAAAACATAATAAAAGATAATTCCAATAAGGTTTTCAGTTGGAGGGTTCTGGAGGTTTAAGAACTAATATATTTTAATAAGTTTGGCAGCCAAGGCTCATGGAAAATTCTGTCCGGCCAAGTTCTATGATCTGGGATTGAAATATAAATTAATATCGTTGACAAAGGGCTTGATTAAGGATGGTAGAAGGGGTAGGAATTTTACATGTTCACAGCTGGCTGAGGGTCAAATGCCCTGATGGACAGCACAAATTTGAAATTAATAAAATCCCTTATTCCACAAAAAAGCACTTGGGTGTCACAGAAATAAACAAGTCCTCTAACGTTTGCAGCTATAAAACTTTACAAAATATTTTGACTCACCGCTGAGCTGCCTTCGTGATTCAAAAAGCAGTTTGAGTCGTGGCTATTTAACCAGGCAAGGTACTCCAGTCGGCTCAGGTCCCCTTCACTCCTCCTTTTCTCCATTTTCTTACATTCACTACAAGACGAACTCATGTGAACGACATCAAGCACCTTTCCTGTGTCCACAGAAATAGCGGCTATGACAACGTCGGTAGCTGTCCAGCCTCTTGAGCACCAAGAAGCATCTATGGTCACACCTGCATCGACTACAGCATTAACGAGGTCTTCGCGAGAACAGTTCAACTCTCCAAGAGAAAACTTCCACTCTTTTACTTCGCGAGCCGCTTCATTCAGTTCTTCCTCGAGTAAAACCCGCACCTCTCCCTCGATTGTTTTGGTTTGAACAGCCCAGCAGCATTTGCTTATCGGTGCGAGTCCAATAAAACTCAGAAATTTCGAGGTCGCAGCGTGAACACAACCGGTGGATCGAAGGCCAAGAACTGTTGCCCTATTGACCTCAAAACCCTTCCCCTTCTCAGTTGTTGTGAAGGCTGAATTAGAGCTTTGTGATGGGTAGCTTTCATTTTGGCATCGTATAATCCACGGTGAACCAAGTCCATTTTGCGATAGCACGTTTTCCATAATGTTCACATCTCCTTGACAAAAGCGACATGAAACCGCAACCCCGAGACGTTCCAGGAGTACCCGTCGGATCCGCTCCGCAAAATATCCGCTCTGCAGACTAAAGTTGAGCTGGCTGGGAATCTTAGCAATAAACAGAATCTTGCTGAGAATTTAGCTTATCGAGAGCTAGCTAGCTGGAAAATTTTTTTTGGTGTTCAAATAGCTTACATTGTGGTTTTACAAATCAGTTCTGGCTAGAAATTACATTCCGGATGGGATGACTGACTGAAGTGTGTCACTTGACACTCTCTGACTGCTTGACCTTTTGTTTGAAAACATGCTTACAATATAATGTTAGTTGTTTATTAAAGTTTTATTTACCAGCAAACAATAGAAGTCTGTTCTGCTGTCATTTATAGCGTGAAATTAGATCGGTTTCTTTTCCCTTGACGCTCCTTTTTCCCACGTTCAGTTGTATGTTTAACCACCGTTGATCCGGTCGCGGAAAATCATCGTCTGTTCTGCTTTCATGTTCTACCGTGATATAACTGGTTATCTGGTAATGACGTTTCTTCTTTCGTGCAGTCTTTTCACATTTTTGCCTGGGGCCCGGTGAGACTCCCGTAACCTCGTAATATTTTGGAACTAAAACATTGTTCCCGTATAATTTTGTGTCCAACGGTCGGTTTCAAGCGCGGTCAGATTTTGCCGACCAGTTGTTTGAGGGTTTGGCTGCCAGAGAACTCAGAGGACTCCACTGATAAATTCAAAGGTTCAGGTAAGACCTACTTTGGAGTTGAACTACCCCTGCGAAATAAATTCCCAGTAGTCTGGGAATTCCTAGGAATTCCTAGGAATTCTTAGGAATTCCAAGTTATTCCAAGACATGCAAATTATGCTTTATCCAAGACCTTGGAATTTCTGGGAATATTTGGGAATAGTGGAAGTATGACTGGGAATTATTGGGAATTCCTAGGAATTCCAAGTTATTCCAAGCCATGCAAATTATGCTTAATCCAAGACCTTGGAATTTCTGGGAATATTTGGGAATAGTGAAAAGTATGACTGGGAATTTTTGGGAACAGCTAAAACACATGAAATATTGTGTTTGAAATTTCTATAAATTTCCCAAAATGTCAAAATTAAAGATGAACTCAGTGCATGAATCAGTTTCTGTGAATTAGTAAAAATCAACAGGATCGTTTCCCTGGAGTTCCATACCTTTTTATTGTTGTCAAGCTCCAAGGTAATTATTTCCAAACAAATGTTACTATATTAATTCCAGTTTAAGTCTGACAACTCAACATAAAACTATAGCACTCATGACATTGCTTTTTAGATCCAACCTGATTTGTTAGTGTATATGTGCCCGTATGGACCCTTAAATCAAACACCCAGAGTTTAACTGATAGAAAAATGGATGCTCTCAGATCTGATAAATAGATTAGGCAAAAAATTCCTGTCAGCATAAATGTATATATATTATTTACAATTTCAATAAAACCAAAAGTAGATATATGCATGTATATATTTAATATAATTGTAGATTCACACACATACCCATCACAGCCCACTGTTGAACAATTTTTGACTTGATCCGTTATGACTTTAGGAAAAAGAGGAAGACATCTCTCACAGATGTCAGAAATGAAAAGGTCACAGTTTCCACACACTTGCTGTAAATTTGCAAAACTGTACTGTGACATTCTCTGGACAAATTATCCGTAGTTTCATTAAAACAAGGATATCTTTAGCAGCCTCTCATTGTCATACAATGTCTTGAAATTAAGGCCAGAATAGCCATACAGGCATATTCTTTGGCAGAAAATGTTCTTTTCTTGTGAACAATTAGTTTCACTTTCATCAGGGGAGTCCAGTGAATGGCCATCAGTGTCAGAGTTCTCAATTTCTTCAGAGGAGTCAGAACTAGAAACTTCAACATCATTATCTGAATCACTGTCTGTGGACAAATCTGAGTTGTTGTGTGTATTACATCAATTGGTATTTCTGTGGTCTTTTCAGGTACAGTGTATAGGCAACTCAATTTCATCAAATGCTTCTGTGAAGCTTCAATTCTTGCATAAAGGTTGACTCCATAGTCCATCAAAGCCATCCACAACATTTCTGTCAACAGCCATCTCACTCAGGCGAGCCGAAAACTCTGAGGTGTTCTGTTCATGGTGCTGGAAATGATCTCCAGGAAAAAGTGATGCAAGAGAGGGAGATGACATCAACTGGCCTGGGAGCTAGACTGCTTTAAGCAATTTATGTGGTCAAATCTTGTAGATTTTGGTATGGGTATAGTGGGATCATCAATATGTTTCTTGTATTTCCTTGTCCTCGCGGTGACTTTAATTCATGACACAACAAAATCAAAAGAATAAAAAAGATTATGAGTCAGTGGGAAACAAATAAATAACTGACATAAATAAATGACAAATAAAAAAAACCTACATCTTGATGTATTGAAAAGACTATAGATCTCATATAATGTTAATCCTTATAAATAATTCAAAGGAAAAAATGATAAGCATTGCAAATTTCTACTTGCTGCATCGTGCTGACTGGGTGTTGAAACACGTGGGCTCTCAAAATAGATTTGGTGGACTTACAACAAGCTTAAGCTTATTTTGCAGAATTTATCTCGTTTTCTCAGGTCGATCTGAAACCTTTTAGGTGAATTTCGGCTTTTGGGGTTTTTAAAGAGCACACAATGCATTGCTTAGTTTGATTTATTTAGAATTATAGCTTATCATAACAGAAAATCCCTATAAAATTGGATTCCTTACCTTTGCAGTGAACTTGATTTAAGTGCCTCACGATCCTTTGTTATCTTGACAACCGTCGGGAACAGATCAACTAGTTAAAGTACGTTCCAGTTTCCTCGATTTCTTCGTAAAAAGTTTGTGTAGTTTTTTCCTTTTGAAGCAAGACCCATCTTTCAAAAGACCACCAACACAGCGTGGAAAGGGAAGCAGAGTTACTATGGAAAGCGACTGGTCTGGCAACCTTGTTGCCAGTCTCTCTCTCCTTCTTCTCCAGTTTCCATTCTCTCCTCAACTGATCAACTGAACCAATCACAGCACGCGAATTTTCACGTGACTATCCTCGTGACTGAGCGTGACAAAGATCGCGTTAGTCATTCTCTTTTGGCGCCCATCTTTGAATTTAGCATTAACGGTTGATCGCTCGTGCGTATTAGTAGATTTCACTTCCAAAATTATATCAAAATGGTTTTTTCTGCGGTCCTGTGACTAGAAGAAAACAGCGTGAGTGTCATTAATGAGAAACATGTTATTCTTGGCGAAGATTTGGAGCTAAAAGAAAGTCTTACTGTGGATGTTTCAACAGGGAAAAATTCAAAGGGCAGATTAGCTGTATACAAAATTATTTGGTGAGTAATCAAATTCAAGTAACCCTATATTATACAAAGTAACTTCTTTTATTTAGACAAAAGCTTTTGAATGAACTTTGTCATCACGAATCATACACGAGTGGGTCACTCAGTCATGGCATGAAATGAATTCTGGCTAAAGCAAGGTTGAAACAATTTAGGTTGCCCAGAGGGCATGCCTAAACAATTTGATTTGCGAATAACAAGTCGTTTCTCTCGCCACACTTGTTCAAACGAAACAAATATAGCAGTTCTCGCTGATCCCAGTCAAAGTTCTTGACAAAAACTCCAACGAGGCAGCCACAGTCTGCATGAGTTTGATATGTCTCCTGTGTGTTTCAGCCTGACTGTATGGCAATCCATGTTGATCTTCAATTTTGTCCATCCGTATATTCTTTTGCGTTTACTCTATTATTTCAATGTTCCTTTAATGTTTTAAGTGTCTTTTTTAATATTTCTAATGTCTAAATTTGGCTAAAAACCGTGATATATATCCTCCAATTCGAGAGTTGTTGATACACTTATAGAAGAAGGAAAACCTTGATTTAGTCTACTGTAAGCTCAAGATTTATGTAACATATTTATCAATAGTATACAAGCACCTTCACAATTATCAAGTCTTCTCTTTTAACATTTCCACCAGCTTACAGTCAGGCCTTAATTAGCTGCATGTATTAAACTGTGAGCACATAAATATTTGGATCTTAGTCTTACAGTACCTCATACATCTATCGCAGTGTAATGTATTTTTTTAAATTTTGTTTTAGGTGTCATACAACAAAGATGAAGATGAAGAGGCTAGCTGCAGAATCAACAGAAATAACTGAAGAGCAGCTAAGTTTGCCTAAACTCAGCCTTTTTTTAATTTTAAGGAATGTCTCAGTTTTGTTCTTGTCATTGATTCCTTACAATCATGAAAATCCAGATATGTTCCACACAATAACAACAATTTAAGGTAAAATCTTGTGTATGGAAAATTGTTGGATTTGTAAACTAAAAAAGTAAATTATCTGAAAAAGTTCTCTTTTTATCAAACATGTAAAAGTTTGACCTTCATATCTGTTTTCAGTTTTACTTTTGATTCTTGATGTAATGAAAAAGAAACAGGATGATTATTCTTATGTTTAAATTCATGAGAGCCAATGTAATAAACCATTCATTTAAAACCTGTTTGATGTGATATCAGTGACTTTATTTGTTATTTTAATGCTAGGCATTTATCATCAAAATTTTGTCTGGCCTACAAATGATACAAAATTCCCAGTTTTTCTCAGATTTTCCCAAAAATTCCAACCTATTCTCAAAAAATCCTACAAATTCCAAGTTATTCTCAGAAATTCCTAGGAATTTTTGGGAATTTTAAGGAATTTTCAGGGTGAGTATATTTCAGTTGGAATTCCTAGGAATTCCTAGGAATTCCAAGTCAGCTCTATGTAAACTTGGAATTCCTTGGAATTCCTAGGAATTCCGAGTCCGAATTACCGTGAAAATTCACACCTTAGATTCCTAGGAATTCCTAGGAATTCTTAGGAATTCCTAGGAATTTTTTCCTAGGAATTCTTAGGAAATTCCTAGGAATTCCTAGGAATTCTTAAAGTCATCTCACAAGGGTAGCTGAATCAGCCTATGTATTTAATATTGATAATGTTAAGCAATATGTGCGGGAAAAGCCGGCGCAGTTTTTCAAACTGTATCCGCCACTGGTATTTCAAACCCAACGGAAAGTGCAGCTTCAGTAAAGACAGTGAAAGCAAGAAAAGGCCCAATATGTCTCACAACTTGGAAGGGTTTTCGAAACTGTCAGTCCATTCATCCACAGTGATCCTACTTCCAAGTGTAATTTCAATTCTGTAATTTTAACGACCAGTAAAATCCGATCCCGGTGCTGCAGTCGATGATGACCGCTTTTTAACGCGTCGAACATTAAAACATGAGCTATTGAAACACATTTGCCACGTCTTGGAAAACTGACGAGATATTGAAATGATCATTATTTCCCGGTGTAAGAAAGTATTGTTTCCATCGCTTTCTTTACTGAAGTCCGATCATGTTCTTTATAAGTGGCGATCGCGAGTTATAAGTCGCGATCGAGATTTATAAGTAGCGATCGAGAGTTATAAGTTGCGATCGCGAGTTATAAGTGGCGATCGCGAGTTATAAGTGGCAATCGCGAGTTATAAGTTGTGAGCGAGAGTTATAAGTGGCGATCGCGAGCTATAAGTTGCGATCGAGAGTTATAAGACGCGATCGAGAGTTATAAGTTGCGATCAAGAGTTATAAGTCGCGATTGCGAGTTTTAAGTCGCCGTCGAGAGTTATTAGCTGCGATCGCGAGTGTTAAGTTGCGATCGAGTGTTATAAGTCGCGATCGCGAGTTAAAAGTTGCGATCGCGAGTTATAAGTCGCGATCGCGAGTTTTAAGTCGCGATCGAGAGTTTTTAGTTGCGATCGACAGTTATTAGTCGCGATGGCGATTAATAAAATCGCGGTCGAGAGACAAAGAAAGAGAAAAAACGAAAGCTATGCTCATTTTTAAGTCGCCAAAGTAAAATTTTTTATGTGACAATGAAAAATATCGAGGTGTCCCTTACAGGCCACGGTACAAAATGTAGTAAAAGAGGCATCGCACTGTAAATCACAAAACAGAATACATCTGGATAATAAGAAGGGCTAAGGCAACAAAAAAAGAAAAGCTCGTATTTCAGTCGATTTCTCTGAGGAACAGTAGCAACTTATTTCGCATGTTTGCCCTCGACCTGCTGGAAACGTGCAACGCATAAAGCGTGGAGAATGTCACGTTTTTTAATGCGGAAGATGTGAGGGTAAAAAATCAGTCTAACTTAATTTTCCTTTTAACAAAAATGGTAACAGTTAACGCCCCAGTTTTAAGCTTGCTAGAGCTTCATTTTCGTCCCAAGAGGTCGCGCTCCTTTTTGTCTGCACCAAGAATTTCGACCTCTGGCCGGGTCCAACACCGGATGTCCGCGATTCACGGACTTCCCGTCACTCTGCGCCTGCTCAGAGTCAAGTCTGACAAATCTGATTGGTTCCAGTCTCATTCTATTGTGTTTGTAAAGCCAATCAGAACCGGAATCTCACTGGACCTATCCAGAGGTCGTGATTCTTGGTGGTGAACAAAAGGAGCGCGGCCTCTGGGGACGAGAATGGCTAGAGCTACTTAAATAGTCGTGTAAGTTCTGAACTCATTCCCTCGTAAAGATGGTTTTCACTGTCACGCAACGAAAAACTAAGTCGAAAATTATTTAGTGGATAAAGTCTAGAAATCTTAATCTTATAGAAGACAGGTAGAGTAGACACTTCTCCAAGTTTTGGGTCTCTACGTTTTCCCAAACTTCAGATATTCGTCGAAATATTTTGCGCAAATTTACAGAGCCCAGTATGGAGCTGCCATGTTGGTGGAACTCTGTGCTCCACCAACATGGCGGCCGGAAAATAGTGAAAACATCTGGAACTTACTTTGGCTATCTAGGCGACTGATTATCTTAACTGAACCAACAAATATTTACACAAGCACTTTTCCTAACACTTAACTCCTAAAAAGGGTAAAAATCACCAGATATATATGTTATTTGCCGGCTGGGAGGTCCGTCGGGTGAAAACTGTGACCGAGGTCTTGGAAATGCAGCATTTTCAAGCCCGAGGTCACAGTTTTTCGCCATACGGACCTCCCAGCCGGCAAATAACATGTTTATTTTATTTTTCCTGCGGTAAATTGATTTTACAGATTACAAATGGGTTTGTTTACGCAACTCTTGTCTTTGAATCGGCTTGCGCGCCGTCTACTAACGATTTGTAAAAAATGTTGGCAACGAGCGAGTAACTCAGATAGTAGACAAAGAAAGATGTATTAAAGAACAGATTTTTTTCGAACTACTTTATGTTAGTTGCACTTATTTCACCAGTTAAGTTCTTCAAAATTGCGTTTGTGGTGTGAAATTTCGTGCGAATTGTTTGAAGTTTTACTACAAAGACAATTTCTGTCAGTCGTTGCTTTTGAAATCAGTTGAAATCAGACCTTTCTACCGTAAATTGGATAGCAGAAAGCGAGGAAATTCGTTAATTGTATTCCATAGAAATTCTCCTAAATACGGCAACGATCAGAGAGGTAAACTCGTCTGAAATTGACTCAAATTTTACGGCGAAAGAAACACAGGATTACGCGCCATTACAGCACCAAGCTACAAACAACCAAGCAAACTCCCACAACTTCAAAACACTCAATTGAATTTACTTACAGTGAAATTTCCTTGGCATTTTAAAGTGAACAGAGATAAACTTGCGTTGACTAGTCGTCGATGGATGTGTAGAGAAGGCAAAAGATTGACGATTACCGCTAACTTTTAGGAGCGAAATTTAGGCAGCGGGGAAAAAATCCGGCCCGTGGGCCGTATCGTGAAAAGCTGGGGCCTGTTTCTCGAAAGACCCGGTAAATTATCGGGCCCGGTAAGTCACCCGGTAAGTCCCCGTAAACGTTTCGGGTGTTTCTCGAAGCTCCCTTTAATTTCGATCTCGTTAATTTTTCCGTTTACTTGCCCGGTAATTTACGGGAGGTCGTGACCTCTCGTAAAGTTACCGGGGAGTCACAAATGTTGCAAAACCAAACAAAATAGCGGCCGGGGGCGGACTTTTTTGTTTCAAAGACGCCCCTTTCTAGCCGATGTGGCTGACTGGGAAGTCATTGAACGATTTCGGCTCTCACGAGTAAGAGTAGAGTGGCTCGTTGAGGAGCTAAAGGAGGAATTGGAGAGAAACAAGGGGAGAAGCTGCCCGCTGGCTCCGGAAACCCACGTAAATACAATTGTTGTTGTTGTTTTTTTTTTTTTACAGTTTGAAGGCGTTTGCATGGAAACGCTATATAACTGTGAAGTTCTATTTTATTGTTTTTCAAAACCAACAAACGGCGGGAAAAAAAATTAATGAATAGATAAACACTGTCATGTAACGCCGATCACTCGCCGCGCGTTTTCGAACTGGCTTCTTTGTATGAACATCAAAATGGGTTCCTGTCACGCAAACCTGATCTTACTGCAAGCCAAACCTGTTTCCTGTGTTTAAATTGCAGACTTTGTTTTTTACTATTTTTGGAGATGGAAGTTAGAGAACAGACATTCTACAAAAAGTAAACATAATAGAGCGATCGCGAACGAAGAGTCGCATTAGGCACGGTGCACAAATGCTGACAAATGTTGGTTATAGCATTTCTAGCTAGATGAAACACGAAGAAGCGTTCTGTACTCACGATAGATAAACGAGAATAAAGAACATTAAAATTATTCTCCCCAATCACATAATTGTTTCAGTCGCATTTCTACTGATCTTGGCTTGCTTTATGCTAGAACAGTCGATTTGGGATCAGTGAAAATTACGCTTGATGTTTGCCGGAGAAAACGGTTAAATCACGCCTAAAAATTTTAGTAAGATCCTTCCTTATTTCAAATATTCTGTACACTTACTTAAGCGAAATTCTTATCAGTATAAATTGCAGAAATAAGTGTTTGTAGCTAAATTTCAAGTTCTAAAGTTCACACTGTTTCCTCGGCGGTCCGCAGATCTTGTTTGATTGCTCAGCGGAACCTTTTGAATTAGAATGAATCACGCAAAAAGACAACACTCCTAGAAAAGAGCGAGATTGTCGATCGAAGTCTTCGAATCGAGCTACCAAAGGCAATTGATCGTCACTTTCAAATAATATGACCATGCAAAATGACGATCTCTCTCAGTTGCTCTCCTTTGACACAACGATAACTTCGAAGTTAAACTTCGCACTGTTCTTCAAAAAGCATCACAGTCGCAACGACAACAGAATCGATCAGAATCGAATGTGTACGTATAGTCCCAAGTGTTTCTCCTCCTCTCGCGAACGAGCGTGAAGCGCGCGCTAGAGATTGGTAACAACCCGCTATTTTATCGGGCCCGGTAAGTACCGGGAAAATTTACGGGTGCTTCGAGAAACGCTCGTTCGGGCCCGGTAAAGTTTCCCGTTAACCAGCCAGGTAAGTTATCGGGCCCGGTATTTACGGGAGTAATAGGCCCTGCAGGACCGGTCACTTGCGTATGATTAGCCAATCAAATTCGAGGATTTAGGAGTCCGGCCCGCTCAGATGTTTGAGAAAAAAATAAAGGTGTATATTTTTCCACAAACGTGATCGGAGCGGTATGCCACGCACCGCCATAACTCTGAACTTCGAACGTCTGTTTTCTAATTTCCTCCTCCAAAAACAGTAAAAAAAAAAAATTGCAATTAAAACACAGGAAACAGGTTTGGCTTGCAGTAAGATCAGGTTTGCGTGACAGGAACCCATTTTGATGTTCATACAAAGAAGCCAGTTCGAAAACGCGTGGCGAGTGATCGGCGTTTACATGACAGTGTTTATCTATTCATTAATTTTTTTTCCCGCCGTTTGTTGGTTTTGAAAAACAATATAGCGCTTCCATGCAAACGCCTTCAAACTGTAAAAAATAAAACAACAACAATTATATTTACCTAGATTTCCAGAGCCAGCGGGCAGCTTCTCTCCTTAAGCTCCTCAACGAGCCATTCTATTCTTGCTCGTGAAAGCCGAAATCGTTGAATGACTTCGCTGTCAACCATATCGGCTAGAAAGGGGCGTCTTTGATAAGACCGTGAAACAAAAAAGTCCGCCCCCGGCCGCCATTTTGTTTGGTTTTGCAACATTTGTGACTTCCCGGTAACTTTACGGGAGGTCACCACCTCCCGTAAATTACCGGGCAAGTTAGCGGAAAAATTAACGGGATCGAAAATAACGGGAGCTTCGTGAAACACCCCAAGAGTTTACGGGGACTTACCGGGTGACTTACCGGGCCCGATATTTTACCGGGTCTTTCGAGAAACAGGCCCCTGGTTTCCAAACCAAGCACGCTATTGAGGTGAAAAGTTGTAAACAAATCTAAGTTTAGATCCCCTTATGCCTTATGAGGATAAAAATTTTCGTGGCTCTTTAGTTTTGGATTTTGGAAGTTGATGACGTCACGTGAAAACGATCTATATTACAGAACGAGATATAAAAGCAGTGTTCTTTGTTTCCTGTTCGTATAACATTCAGGGCGCTCCACTAGGCGTAAGATGCGGCATGTTGGCGAGTCGTGATAGTTTCCCACTCAACTTTACTTGCCGGGTGGCGAATTTACTTAACAATAACTTATTATTACTGGCTAGCCCCGTGAGCGGGCAAGATGAATCAAATCCTGTGTTGTGATTGGCTATCCGAGTGGGGAAGATGGAGCTGTCTTGCCCGCTCGGGACTACCCGCCGTGTCCCGCAAGAAAAATTTCCCCGAAAGCCATATAATAAATCCTTTATTGACCAAGCTTGTTCGGTCAAGATGGCTGGATATTGGCCTCGTTCTTTTCTTGCGAGTTTATGGACCTCGACTCCGTCTCGGTCCATAAACACGCAAAAAAAGAACTTGGCCAATATCCAGCCATCTTGACCTCACACTTGGTCAATAACCATACATATTCACAAGTCGTACGATTCGAAATTCCTTTCGCGTCGAATCTAGTCGGCCGTATCGAGCATGGATGTTTGACTTAAGATGATTTGCACTGAACTCTGAAGGCAAAATCCACATTTCAATCTTGTAAACTACTTCAGCGACTCCGCTAGTAAAGGCTTCACTTTATCGACTGCACTAGACCGGTTCTCAGAATGACAAGCCTCGTTATTGGTAGAAATAGAAAATGTGTGTCGTCTGTACGTACATAATCAATTCATACTTGCCCAGCTTTCCAGCTTGGCTTATTTGGTGTCTGACTTAATTCAACTCTTGCTCGCCTTTTCAGATCGTCCAGAGTTTTTAATCCTGTACATAAAATACCAAGAGCCGCCATAGCTTGAAACATTTCAAACAGGTCGTCGATTTCCTCGATATTTTTGGTTTTGCTAAGAGCCATTTTCCCAGATTTCAGTGGATTAAGGTCATTGCTCTTTAGATAGCACCGTGGTAGAGAACTAAACGTCAAAAGTTAACTTCAAAGGAAAGCCTTTTCAAGGAAAAGTTCTCTCACTTTCCTTGAAGCTATCGGAGCAGTGTTGTTTTACATCTAATTGTATGCATGGCAGCTGTGTGTTGTTTTCATAACTTTTTGGGTCAATGCTCTGTTGTTTGTTTCATTGTTCTCTCAGCCAATCTTATGACAATCTAATTCTGAGAACTAGATCAAAGTGGCTATGAGCCAGTCTCATCATGGAAATTGGATTGTTTATAGACTGGGGCAATTAACACGAGTCTATCTTTTTGTCGAGGGTCGAGGGTCGAGGGTCCCTTGTCGAGAGTCGAGGGTCGAGGGTCGAGGGTAATATTATTTTTTTCTGGGTTTGTTGTTTTACTCCTTGTTGTAGGCTCGATTTCCGCCGCTCAGTCGAGTCCTGTCTACATGTTCTTCCTCGATTTGGTTAAATGTAAATATATCACAGACCTGATTATTTATCTATAACGTTTATAACATTCAAAGTCCGGTTTTTCATGTGACTTCATCACGCTGGATGCTTTGGCCGATGTACTAATGCCATCAACTTTTGAATGGCTATCCGCATAGAAATAAATCTAAACATTAAGTTTTGCAGTTTTGCAGTTCTTCAACAAAAAAATAACACAGGGATAACAGAATGTGGTTCACGTTAATATTTGTATTGACAGTGACAATGTTGTGTCAAGTGTCTCACTCGCTTCGAATTTCACATTTTTCGCTTCAAATCTTTCACTGTGGAGAACAAGTGACAACGCCTTCCCTGGCTTCGTTTGTGTACCTTTTTCTCTATGTTGCTGTAGTCGTTTAGGTCGTGTTACTACCGATGGGATTTCGTGGAGTGTTGGCTTCATTGTTTTCCAGTGTTATTGACAGGCCGCGATGAGAAATATTCAAAACAGGAACTGTAGGTGAAATCTGGAGGCGATGGAAGCTTTGGAAGCAAATTTACGGCTATTTTCTTCCTTCGGTAAATTCGCTATCAAAAAAAATATATCTGTGCGTTTTGCGATCTAAATTACCACTCTCCTTCGGTAAACTTGCAGGGCTTTGCGATTGGTTGCGATGAAAAATATCTGTGAGATTTGCGAGCTTATTCACCACGTTCAAAGGATGTAGCTTGGCTAGAGGACGCTCGGTTTATTTTTGTAATTTTCCATACATTTGTCTGTAAATTTAGCCGGGTGGACGCGGCTCGCGGGAAAAAAAAATACAGACAAATGTATGGAAAATTAGAAAAATTAACTGAGCGTCTTCTAGCTAAGCTACATCCTTCAAACTTGGTGAATACAATTTTCCACCTAGTACTTTACACCTAGTCAGAATGAATGATAGGAAATAAATAGAGGAATTTAA
>NC_138151.1:5495200-5502700 GCF_964199315.1 Orbicella franksi
CAAAATAATCATCCTCGGAGACCCAGGGGCAGCTAGTCGTGACGATGCGATATTTTCGGGGGACGCGATAGTGTTGGGCGAAAGTTAACTTCAAGTGCGAGAGAACCCCTGGAAACTCACTCTTACCGAACCAGTTCCAAAAGCGTTCGAAATCCTTACCGCTGATTAATAAGTTCTGTACTGGACTATCTTCGCACGCCACCAACAACTGTACAGAAATCGCGTACATTAGCTGTACAAATTTACGATATACCTTCAATAAGTCCGCCGTGAAAATTAATCGACGAGAATTGTTTCCTTGCGCCCATCTTCCAGCTTGTCACTTCCTCGACTTCTTTGAATATTTTTTTTCTGAAACTCTCCACGAGACGGACGAAGCAACTACCTCGGGCGAAGCAACTACCTCGATCGATGAGGAAGCCACTTCGTGTAAGAAGGCGACAGAGTCGTCTTGCAAGACCTCCCCGCTGATTGGCCAGAAAAAATATTTTTCTGGCCAATCAGCTGCAAGATTTCGAACGCTTTCAGTCTAGGTGCCACGTAGTCCGCAATAATATTTGAGCAGTCTCCTGTTTTTTTTGTGTGTGTGTGTGTACAATTTGACAAGTTTTAATGCCAGTTACTCGGGAATGTTTTGGAGATTCGCGTGTAAATTTCACCGCGAGGTTAATGGTTGTAAACTTTCCAAGCGCTGATTGGCTCAGTGATCTGAGAACCCAGTTGAAGGCGTTTGTGGGCGGAGTTTGTTTGCGAAGCAAGAGATTTTTCTTAGCGCTGTTTTTTCGAATAAATGTTTTCGCTTGAAGCAGACACTTTAAAGAGTTATAACTCAAAGGGAATTTGTTCGATTGCCCTCAAATTTAGACAGTAGCTAGATTGACATATAAAAAACCAAAAACGTGTCTGCGAATTGTTTATTTCGAAATATTTTTTTCTCTGAGAGCGATTTTCGTATGATCACTTCGCATTTTTTTAAATCCTACTTCGGAAATGTTCTGTAACCTTTTACTGCAATTGAATATGGCAAAACGCAGACACGCTTTTTTAGCGCTTTTTCTCCTGAAACCGAGTGAAAAATAAATTAGCGAAAAACAAAATTCTCTTTGGCTTGTAGCTTCCAACAGTTGATTAGGGCGCTCGCATTAAGTGGTCGTGAAAAAAAATCGATAATTCATTTAATTTCAAAATTCTTGGTATAGTTTGATAACCAGCTCTATAAGCTTTAATTTGATATAGCGGTTTATATTAGGTATCTACCGCTTAAACTGGACGCGAGACACCCCTAAAGGTATACGGTAATTGTAATTTTAAGACAAATATTTGGTATATTTTGTTCCGAGGTGGCTGGCAACAGTTTCCATCATTTTTCCAAGATTGGCGCTACTTTGGTAGATCAGTACTACGTACCATTTTATTTTTCATTTAATGCTTAAATAATGGCAGCAAACACATGCCTAAACATTGTTGAACAAACTCTTGTTCTAAGGCCATCCTAGCTTGATTAAATACATTCAAATATCGCCTTAACCGCTCTCAGACGTCCAAAGTAACCTATAAAGCAGGATGCTGGGACTGTATGAATTTTACGTTGGCAAACCAAGACGAAGACTCCATGACAGAAGAAATTAAAATTCAAGGCCCTTGCTAAAAGCGACCATTCTAAAGCCATTGCTGATCACCACAAGTCACAACATAAAACGGGATCATTTTGACATTTTTGCTTCCCGTAAAAGTGACCTTCATTGCAGAATTAAGGAGACTCTGCTCATTCAAGAGCTAAAGCCTTTTCTTAATGTCAACGTCAATAGCGAGAAGTTGTCGCCTTACTAACTGTCACTTCTCATGATGTATACTTGTATACAGGTTTACTTACTGCTGTTAATCAATTCTATAATAAAAAAAAATTGGGTCACTGAACTCGTTTTTATGCTATAAGCAGTCAAAGCCAAATAGAAGGGTGTTTATAGCAGGTTATGCTGTTGCTATGGAGATCTTTTGCAACACAAAAATTACCCCACTTTGTTTACCGATGATAGAAATTTTTTTGAGTGATTATTACGGCATTAACTGAAAAAGGAGGGGTAGCAGTGATTAATTAAAGATGAAGTGCTAAGAAATGCTAGAAACCTTTGTGAGCCACCTTATATTTGCCGATCACAGACATTTCAATGCGTCATAAGCTTAAAAAAAGCGGCTTCAGTTTGTATTTTTAGAGATCTGTTTCTGCTTTCGATGTAATGTTTACCTTAGTAACAATATGCTTTTTGAAATTAAGAATTTTATTTCTGAAGATAATTCTTTGGGGAAAAGGGGGAGGGGGTGCCACTTTTCTGTAAGCCCCGTTTTGAGGATTTTGTATACCGATCCAGGCCCTACCTTGTTCCATAAGAATAAACTATGAACCTTAATGGAAATATAGTTCTGTCATGACGATACGGAACGTCGTCCAGTTTTATGGCTAGTTTTTGGTTTGTTTGTGCATGACCGGTTGTGGGGGAGGGGGGGAGATCACTCTTGAAATTAACGGAGCTATAAGAATAACTAAACAGTCAAAAAAATGTAAGCAAACTTAAGTAGTAGTCAAAATGAGATGTGGAACAGCATAATGCACTCTAGTGTCACGTAGCATGGATTAGAATGTGTTATTCAGTTTCTGAATAAATGGAACACAATGAAGTGTTATGGCGTAATGTAGTGCTGTGTTGTTTGATAAATATATTAATAAACAAACTCGGCTCATTGTATTAATTTTCCCGCGTTTCTCAGCTCTACGCGTAACGGCCGGTGCATACAAACGTGCTTTACTGAACAATGACTCATTTTAACTTGGACCATTTCTGAAAGGGAATAGCTCTTCTAAGTTTGATTGTGTATATTCACTGAGTTAAAACATTAATGCACGCCATCCAACGTAGAAGAGTGCTCCCGTTTCAGAATAGGCCAAAGTTATAGCAAATTGCCTAAGTTAAACCAAACTACCGAAAAACAGTCACCAATACGTAGAATTCATACCCGAAATAACGATATTCAAACAAATATCTATATTTCAATTCGATGTAAAAATACAAACCACAGGCGAAGCTCTTCCTTGGGCAACCTCCTCATGCAGGGGTGGGGAATGGTAATTGCGACACTCTGCGAGACGGCGAGACAAGCGTTTTTCTTTGCGAGCCCGAGACATTTTGACTTTTTAGATTGCAAGACCGAGACCTCAAAGTGTTTTGAGTGCGAGCGCGAGACGTTCAGATTCTTAAAATTCGTGGAATTAAGACAATTAGGAGAAGTTAGGATTACCTTTTTCTCGGAAAATTTGTAAGTTGCTTCATTGAAATTCCATATCATGTAAAGACACGACGTAATTTATAAAAACAGATAAAGGAACGAATTGGGACTTCGAGACCCTAAGCCTTGCGAAAAATCGAGACTCCGAGACAGCTTCGTAGAAAAATCGAGACTGCGACCATTCGCCACCCCTTCATGCGGAGACACCTCACCTAAAGTAGAGTGTGGTCCGGTCAGATAATAAATATTTCATCCCCCTATAAGACTGTATCTTTCCCGAGCAGACAATTATCATAATCCCAAGGAAGTTCGCTTGCAGAAGGGAGAACATTACCGGCTATCCACAAAACTCGAAAACAAAGCGTGAATTGTAGAACTTAGCTCTAATATCCGTGGGACAAGATATATGGCTAGACAACGATATGCGGATCCCTAGGGGTCATGATATTCTCGCTCCACTCATCCTCAGATCAGTACCAAGAAGTGTAGAAGTGTTTGTCACGAAAAGCTTCCGAATATATAGAAAATCTAGGGCAAGGTAGGAATACACTCGGGAGGTAACTTTATGATACACGCTTTGACATATAGAATCAGTAAGCACATGACGAACATTAATACAGCAGTGACCTACCCTCAGTGAATCATTGATTTGAGCAATTTGCCTGTGGCCACTGTGAAATCGTTAACTCCAGCCCGATCGAGTTTACTTAATAAGGTTTAACTATCAGTTGTGTGATAGTCGAGGGACAGTTGGCAGCAAGTGTCGCGAAAACCCTTACACTATATACCAGAGAATATATTTACCGACTAATTAAGAGCGAAAGTCCACAAAAATCAAAAATAGTTCGGTAAGGCTTAAAAAATAGAATTTTTCCTACTGTTGAATATGAGGAGGCCTTAGTAAACGTAAAAACGCTATGTAGTTTTTTTTTTCTTCAAATATCTTGGTATTTCCGAGAAAAACGACATAATCGCTTTAACGTCCATACATCAATCTAACGACTGGGCTAAAAATTTTTATTCGATTCGTACGTCGCAACTACTGAGGGCAGAAAAGTTGTAATACAGCCGGCTTATTTCAGAACTATAACTTGTCTAAAAAGCACAATTTCAAGAATATTTGATTAAACTAATTATTTGGCGGTAAACAAAACCAGAGTATTCTCAAACGTTGAGTTAGTCAGGCGATGAAAATAATCGTCATTTTGACCATGTGCCACATCTCGGAATTCCAAAAGATTTTAGATTCTAACTATACTAGGAGAGGCCTTTCAATATATGTAAAGTTTAATTCGTTTGGGCATATGATTAGGTCCTCGTCAAAATATGATTCAAATCATACACAAAAAAATTAAAATCACGCCTGCAGTCGAATGAGTGACCAAAAAGTAGTACCATTGTTTTAGTAAGTAAGTAAGTAACAACTTTATTTACAGAGGGTAACAATAACAGTAAATCACTTCAATTCGAAATATCATAGGGATATCAGCACCACTTAAACATAAAACAACGTAACCATGTTCACCTTAACTGGGTTATCTGTCTTGACTGTCAAACAACATTCCTATCAAGCCATTTCAACGGTGTTCCATTAGGTTTGCGTGACCAGTACGCATTCATCTGGTGAATTTGAATCCCCCAAATCGCTCAATATTAGCACGTTCCTCTGCAGATGTTGCTACTTTTTTCGTTGTGTTTTTCAGTATAATCATTCAACCTGCTTTCAAGCAGAAATCCCCATCTTCGATCACTCCGCGTCTCCTGTTTGCATATTGTCCAGCAAAAGTCTCTGCAAACAGGGAAGCTGGGGTGGTGATTATTGCCGAAAAAAAAGCGTTAGAAAATTTTTCCATATCTCGATGTTAGTTCCAATTCAGGGCCTCCTTTCTTAAGTAGAGCGATAAAATGCTACACACTAACCCGTTCTTTCCGGTTTAAAATTCGAACAAAGAAAATTAACTCTACTAAAAGCTCTGAGATCCCGACCCTCACTGACCATGTAAAAGATGTAACGCACGGCTGCCTCGATCGGTTAACACATCTTCAGTCAACATGGAGGACTTCCAAACGTCTTCAAAATGGAAACCCGAATGTTGCATATGGAATAACGCTTTAGCTGTTTCTACTGGCTGAATCAAACGACACAAGTCGCACAGATAGATGATACAATTGCAATAATACACATACGGGACTTGGCGGTAATTGCTTTTTCTTGAATGTCGGATATGAGCAATGAACGTGAGAAGGTCGCTGAAAATAAGCAGCGAAAGAATCAGTTTGCAAGAATCAGGATGTTACAAACCGAAGTTGGTGGACATCTTTATGTTATTTATAGCCTGGTAATGCTGACGTTTCGAACTGATGACAGTGATAATACAGATTTTGGTACGACTTTTGGTCGCGCACTCGATAGCTGCTCGTGTGATTTTTGTGTCTTTTGTGGACAATTTTGAATAATTTCTTGACGAGTGCCTAATCATTTGCCCAAAATAAACTTACATCTATTGAAAGACCTATCCTAGAATAATTAGAATCTTAACTCTTTTGAACATCTGAGACATGGCACATGATCAAACGGACTATTCTTTTCACCGACCGACTAACTCAACGTTAGAGAACACTTTGGTTTTGTTTACCGCCAAATAATAAGATAAATCCGATATTCCTGAACTTGTGCTTTTTTCAGACAAGGAATAGTTCTGAAATAAGCCGCGGGCTGTATTACAACTTTTCTGTGCTCAACAGTTGCGAAATGCGAATGGAATGAAAAAGATCGATTTTTACCCCAGTTGGGAATTGCTTTATTGAGTCTGAAGGTTAAAACGAAAGTGTTGTTTTTCTCTGAAAGACAAATGCTTTGAAAAACTACAGCCTGTTTGCACTCTTGCTAGGGGCTTGCTACATGCAGAAGACGAGCTAATTTGACTTTTCAAGCCTTGCGAAGAAATTTGATCTTGTTTGATTTTTGTGGACGTTGGCTCTTAATATTGTAAACTGCGCATTTAATTTGGGAAAAACGCTTTAGATATAGAGAACTTCGATATAGGCAAGTAAACAACTTATTTCAAACCATACTCAGTTACATGTAGTTTTCTATTCATTAGTATGTGCAATTGTTTTTCTGCATCGTTTATCTGCTGAAGAAAAAATCTGTATCACAAGCTAACTCAAATTTCGTTGCATATCACCCCCTCCGGATTTCCAAAGCACACTTTGTTCCAGGCCAAAGCTGGAGGGATTTATACGCCTGTTGTGTATTCGGGTTTGGAGTACTTCTGTAGAGTACGCAATGAATCAGCAAATGTGTTCTACGCAATTGCTTTACTAGAACTGAAAAAAAAAACTGATCTATGTACAAAAATATAAAGGTATAATCACGTGACTGCGGTTAAGGCTGTGCTAATTCATGATTACAGATTATCTAACAAATAAGCTTTTCATAAAATAGGAACATACTCTACAAAATCCAATTTAAAACGAAAATGCCCAATATCAAACCCATACTAATAAATCGCTTACATGAAGTAATAAATCACTGTCCAGAGATAAGGGTAGAGGCCAGGATGAAGTAACATAGCCCCTCATACTAAACACTTGGTGTTCAAGAGTATACTGACAAACAAATCTATCCTGTGCCCCTTTTTTTGAAATCCCATCGACCTTACATCAGTATCAAAAGTTTTTCAATGTGTTAACTTTTCTTTGATACAAAAACGTTTTATTGTCACTTCCTAATCAGACAAAAGCCTACGAAATCGACATCAAAATTCATGTTTATCCTGAAATGTCTATTAATCGCATTTGACTGGAGGAAAAAATTATCGCCTATATATTCCCTTCAATCAGGAAGAAGACAACGATCTAAATCAAAGTTATAGTCATTTCGAGTGCATCTTCTGCTCCATGGACGTCCTATGGATCAAACCATTGACTAAGTTACAGTGGTCTAACAACATCCTAGAACAGTGTAAGGATTTCATGATTACAAACGTTTGCGGAAGGACGTTGCTCTGGATTTCTATCCCAGCAGCGGCTCATCAATTCCTTCCATTGGGCTGGAGGCTTCCTGCTACCTTCCACATCTTTCGGACGATAGCCTTCATCCACCCGACTGAAAAAAAGTGTCATTGGGCCCTTGAATTCAGCAAAGGCCTGCTGCCCATGCCACATCTCCCACAGCATTAAACCAAAGCTGTATATGTCTGCCTTGCTATCATA
>NC_138151.1:5507700-5557700 GCF_964199315.1 Orbicella franksi
ATGATCAAAGAAAGAACGACAGCTTAAAACGACATAGCGGTAACACCCGAACTCTAAGTGAATTGCTTTTAATTGGCGTTTTTAATTAACGAAATTTCTAAAGCAATGCCTTTCAAATTATTTAAGTTAAAAGTGGTCCATTATGTTTTTCTTTTTTCACCCAAATGTTCTAAGATAGCCATCTGCAGTTTGTTGGAAACGAATTATATATTCAGGGTGACCGTCCGCGTCACGCAATTGTTTACATTCCCACGGCGGTTCAGGAGAAAATTTATGAAAAACACAGGCCAAGGCGGGCGACTTAAAACCATTTGCCCAGAGATGTTTTTTGATTTTCAAACAGGTGGGTGTAAAGTTAGCCCGTAGAAAGTGTTTTTATGGCATTTAAAGTTATAGCCCATAGAAAAATATGGTGATATTTTAGTGCTATAATTCGTTTGCAACACATTGCAAGATTTTGCGTTTCTGTTCGATCTCGTTTCGGGCTCAAAACTAGCTTCGATTTATTTTATTTTTCGCTCAGTCATACCATGAAGACCTGAGCTGAATCTAAAAACCATTGAAAGATTCTCAAGTACCTGTTGTGCGACGTGCGAAGCAATCAAATTTCCAGAAAATTCAGCAAAACTGGAAGTAGATTTTGAGCTCAATCGGGGCGAAATCGTTTTTCGCAAATTTCTTCCAAAAAAAGCTGCATTAGCAGAAACTAACTATGGTCCGTTTGTTCTCTAGCTAGGGCCAATCTTTGGGCAAAAAATGAGCAAAATCGATTTTTCGGCTTGTGCCGTTGTTTGGTCCATATTTGTGGGCAGTGGCTCTTAAGGAGCACAATTGTTGCCGAGATAGAATAGATGCTTGCCACGTGTTACTTGTCATTAAAGCTGTTAAAGAGTAAGTATTGTACAAACTTCATTCAAGCGCCCTGTTGGTTACAGATGATTGCGTACCTTCAGAAATTCGTAAATTCAGATTCGGTATCGTATCAAGGTGATCTAAGTGAACGTATTTCACAGCTAATTGTACTAAGTAAACGTTCACACCCGATATGACCTCAGGTCGTTTCTTGAGGTAGAATAGGACATCCATAATTTATCATATAATATTTTATTATTATTATTATTATTATTATTATTATTATTTTATATTCCAGTATAACGGTTTCTAAAATTGACAACTTACAGTGTGTAGATAGTTTTCACTGTCACGCAATAAAAAAGTAACTCGAAAACCATCCAGTGGAAAAAGCTAAAGAGTTCTGATGTTATAGAAGATAACTAAATAAGAAACTTCTCCTGTGCGTTTCACCAAACTTCAGATATTCAATGAAATGTTTCGCAGAAATTTACAGAGCCCAGTATGAAAACGCCATTTTGGTGTACATCCGTGGTACACCAATATGGCGGCAGGAAAATAGTGCAAACATCTAGAACTTACGTTGGCTATCTAGACGACTGATTGTCAGTACTGAACAAACAAGCATTTATATAAGCGCTTTTCCTTATGTTCTAACTTCTTAAAAGGCTCAAAATCATGAGATGAGTATACATTTTTCAAGAAACTTGTGTCACGCATCACCACAACCCTGCAATTCAAAATGCTCTGGCTTCCAAACGAAGCAAGCTATTGAGCTGTAAAATTGTGAACAGCTATAAATATACCTGAGGACGATAAAAACTTTGGTTAATCTTTAATTTTGGATTTTAGAAAGTGATGACGTCACGTGATCTATATGGTTACATTTTCACTTTTTGTTTGGTCCTAGCTAGGAACTCTATCAATCAATTAACACACTTAAATGCTTACTTCCAGTGCATTTCCAGCCGGGCTTTGATGCTTTTCAAAACCATCGACCTGATGCCACTCATCAAGGAGAAAAATTCTTGGGTGATTATTCCGTAGTTCTGAGCGATACTGGCTTTTTCTGTTGACATATAGGTTATCTGTGACTTGGGATCAATGCCAGGCCAACACTTCTTCAGCTTGTTGATCACGTGATCCTGGACCTCTTTTACTTCTTTCTCCGGAATTTGGTCCCATTTGTTGCACACGAACAAAGCACACTGAGATAAGACTAATCCTTCCTGTCTCTCAATCGTCATCTTCCTCACTTCATCCAGCAACTTTTCAAGCTGTAAATCAAAAGTACCATGAATGAAAAAAAGGCAGAACAAGTGACGATTTTCGCTAGTTTATTCACAGAAATAGATCAACACTAGGATTCCCCCCGCAGTAAGAGCCGAAGCGTTACCGGGACCGTCGGCAGAGATAGGAAAATCCGGACGGTGCAAAGAACCAATCAGACTGTAGGATTCGTTACCGTGCCTCCTGCTTCTCTTGAGGATTGCCTTACAAGCTTTTGCCTTCGTGCCTTAGGCATAGGGTTTCTTTGTTTTAGGGCCGGACGAGTGTTGAACCTTTTTCTCTATGTGAACCCCTTCTGTCCTATATTACCCTGCGGGCAGAGTCCCCTTCGATCTTCCTAGAAAAATCGAGATCGAAGGAGACTCTGCTCATAGGGTAGGCCTATATCTGCTGATTTCAATAAAAAATATAATTGTGCAAATGCTCAGTAACGTCACTACTTTTATTCTATTTCAATACTCACTCTGTCTTTTTGAATTCCTCCAGCGTTTGCACTGCTTATGACATAAATGAAGGCAAAGGCTTGTGGTAAATACTGCGAGACTATCTCGTCCATCGTATCAGACTCACCAATACCCGGACTGTCAATTATAACCACGCCTTTCTGAAATATAGAGAATGTAAAGGTGGGCTGCTTTTTTTTTCTTTCAATTATTTCATGAAGCTCATTGGTATACTGTATGAGATGATCAACACAACGGGTAGATTATGAAATTAGAATGAATTAAATATTTCTTTATTTATAGCAGTTTTCACTTGAGTGTCGAAAGTAATCCGCGTTTGATTGGTTTCGCATTTGTAACACCAAAACCAATCGCGCCTCGCTCGCACATGTTTTCCGTTCTTTCCGTCAGCTACAAGTATTTGCTTCGAGTTTTAATTGGTTCACGGGGCTGTCTGCGTCTTTTGTGATTGGTCAAAGTAATACTGAAGATTTTTTTCTAGTCAGCTGAAAACCACACTATTTGTTCTTCACAATATATTTGGAGGGTGTTAAACAAAGATTGGGTCTACAGATTCCCCGTGATTTTTTTGAGCCACGTGACAGAGTTCACTTTGTTGAAGAAGACCGATAGATACAGTCGGAGGCTTTGTTTTCTTTAGATTTCAGATCTTGTGAGGAGAATCATTATATTATTTAGTTTAAAGTCATTGTGCTGTGAAGGGAAGACTGAACCGAACTAATCTTTTCGATAAATCAACGAATCAACCATTTTTTTCCGATGTGTTAACAGTTTTATAATTTCTCTTAACACTCAAAACGCGTTTCATTTTTTTCGTTGATCACCTGATGAATCATGTGACTCCACTCCCCCTCTTCGCCCAAGAGCTCCGCTAACATACAGACGAACTTAAATTAAGCGGCCACCCCTGTCCAGTTCCCTCTTTGAAACACGCTTGCAGGGAACTCATGGCGGTTGTATTCATCAAAACAAATATCCAGTCTAAGAAGATGAATTCAACTACCATGGCTCCCTGCAGGGACGTATCATAGACGAAATTGGCGTTTGAGCGGCACCCCTTGTTAGGCGGCCAGTTTAACTGTCAAAGTACCGAAATTGTTAATGAGACCCTGCTGGTGTGCAATTTAGTATAAATTATTAGAGCCACACCCACACAGGGGGAGTGGCAGATCTAACAGTACCAGCAAGGATATTTATATGGGTAACAACATTGCAACCCCCCCCCCCCCTCCCCTTTTGCTGGGTAGATACAGGAAACAGAAACAAAACACTGATTATGGTGGCAAAACATGAGTGGCAGGGAAGACAGAGCCTATCTCCCCTAGAGTAGCGGCGCCTTTGGGGGAACCTATGTTACCAAGGGGACCAGAAGAGGGGTGCCCTTCTGGGAGGACAATAGGTCAGACGGTACGATGGCACCATCCTGGAGAGAACCGGACCTATTTCCTTGGAAGTAACATAGAATGGACCAGAAGAAGGGGTGCCCCTCTGGGAGGACAATAGGTCAGATGGTACGATGACACCATCCTGGAGAGATTCGGACCTATTTCCAAGGGTGGCCATAGCACTTACTGTGGGGCAAAGTGCAGCCTAGGTTGCACTTACCTGCCACGATTGTGTGAGTCCACTGCTAGCCCGAACACAATCACCCCACAGGAAAGAAAAGCAAAGCAGACCTCCATACTAGTAGGAGGTCTGCCACCCACAGTGATATACAAGAAGCATGGTTCTCAATGAATAATACTACCTAGATTCACAAAGTTATAAATCAATAGATAATGGAATTAACTTAAATGATTGAACCTTTCAGCCCAGTGGTGTAAGCAGCATTGAAATTAATATGAGTATTGCTGCTTGGTAGGCAGTAAAGGACAAGAAATTGTGCTAAATAAAAATAAGGCCTGATGGGAATCAATCTCTTTCGACCGACTAGTATTAGTAAATAGGGTAAGCCAGTGGGGAGAATTTGCATGTTGATAATAGGGCTGAAAGGGTCCAAACAGATCTTACAGCAGACCTAAATTAGAACATTAGAATTATCCATGACTAATTTCTCAGGGATAGCTAATAGTGTTTCTTGGGGAGTTCTGATGTAGCGTTCATAACAGTCTGAGCTCCAGCAGCCCAGTACCTTGATAAGCCACGAAGGGACCCTCGCTGCGGCTGCAGTGGTAGCTGCACCAATGCGGAAACTGTGTGTGAAATAATGATCAGCAGGTAGGCCACAACCTTGCAGTACAGAACGGAGCTCCTTAGTCAGGGAGGAACAGGAGAGCGACTTGCCATTGGTGAAGGTAAACAAAGGGCCTGTAGCAGCTGGTTTACATTGTAGCAGGTAGTCTGTCATGGCCATCACAGAACAGATAGAGGTGGTGGACCTTGCTATGGTTAAAGTACAGCCTTTGAGAAAGGGGTCAGTTTTGGATTGCTTAATGGAAGCAAGCATGTGGTTGGGGGATTCAATGTTAGGGATAAAGGTAATATCCTTTAGACCAAGATAGACAGTAGGGTCAAAACTACTGCTATTAGAAGTAAATTCACTTGTGCGTAGAAAACCAAAATACGCTAGGGTGAAGCAGCCTACAGCATTATATGGTCTACATTGTAACTTTGGGGAGGCTGGAAATAATTGTAAATTGAAACCAAAATTTGAATAGTTATGGGATGGCGAGTTAATTTGGGAGGCATTTGGGACCGTTTGATGCCAGTGAGGACCTTTTGCAGGCGCTACATTTTTGATAATTTTAATGGAAAGTTATGTTACCTATGGAGATCTTGAACTGCAAACAGGTAAAGTTTGATTGTATTGTAGCAAATGGTTTTGGCCAGCTGGGCAGCGAAAAAAAATTAAGGTGATTTCGGATGCCGGAAGAAGAGGGCAAGAGGGACCAATGATACCTTGTAGGAGGCAAAAGGAAATAAAATGATTCTGATCGACACCATAGGCTCGATCGGTATTAGAGGCCAGCGAGGCACCATTGCTGATGGAGAGATGGTACAGGGGGTGTGTGAGGCATTGGGAGCCAGAGAGTGGAAGCGATCCATCTGAAAACGGGACAGAGAGTCAGCTATAGAGTTGTCCAGCCCTGGGATATCTTTGGCAGTGAAGGTAAAGTTATGTACTAGGGTCAAAATGGTAATAGAGCGGACCAGATCCATGACCCTGGATGACTTGGAACGTTTTGAATTAATGATGGTAACAACAGGGAGGTTGTCACACCAGAAACAAATACATTTACCCGACCAGTGGGGACCCCAGAGAAAGCAGGCAATATAAATAGCAAAAAGTTCCTGCCAGTCAATGCTGATCCCAGTAACAGGGTTAAGGCAGTGCTGAGGGAGCCAGTGGCTTTGAAACCATTTCCCATTAAGGTACCCACCATAACCGAGAGACCCAGAGGCATCGGTAAATAACTGGAGATCTGGGAAGCAGAAAACAGTGTCCCCCAAGAAGAAACTAACCCCATTGAAGTGTTCAAGAAAGGCCAGCCATATGGAAACGTCCTTGCGGAATTCTGTATTAAGTTTGATGTGCCATCTAGAGTTGGAAATACCCTTGGTTAAACTAATAATGCGCTGCAGAAAAGCTCGGCATGGGACCACAACTCTGCAGGCAAACTGAAGGGTACCAATCAGGGACCGAAGTTCTTTCAGGGTAACAGATTTCTCACAAGACCACTCATGCAAGGCCTCTTTGGTCCTGGTTAGCTTGTCTAGTGGGAGGCGGGCTTCCATTTTGTTGGAATCCAGGAGAACACCCATGAACTCCAGGGATGTGGTGGGAGGGAGGGTTTTACCCGGGGCGACAGGGATATCGAGCTCTGTAAACAGACAAAGGATGTTACAGAGAGCTGTGAGGCAGTCAGACCGTGGGTGCTTGGTAACAAAAAAGAAGTCATCCAGGATATGGATGACATTAGGGATAACCAGTTTGGTCTTAATAACCCATTCAAGTATGCGGAAAAATTGGTCAAAGAGGTCAGGAGCAGCCCACAAGCCGAAGGGGAGAACGGTGTCGGAGTAGTAAATGCCCCTCCATTTCATGCCTAAGAGTTCCCAGTCTGACGGGTGGACGGGGGCTCATGGCTCGTGTACGACGACCTGACTGACGTCATCATACCGCAGATGAGCAGTAGACACAGAGGAACAGAGGAGCATAGGCACAGAGGAACAGGGGAACAGTAGGCACAGGGGAACAGTAGGCACAGAGGAACAGAGGAACAGTAGGAACAGAGGAAAACTAGGCACAGAGGAACAGGGGAACAGTAAACACAGAGGAACAGAGGAACAGTAGGCACAGAGGAACAGAGGAAGATCAGGCACAGAGGAACAGAGGAACAGTAGGAATAGGGGAACAGTAGCACAGAGGAACAGACGAAGAGTAGGGTACGCACAGAGGAACAGAGGAACAGTAGGAACAGTGGAACAGTAGGAACAGGGGAACAGTAGGCACAAAGGAACAGAGGAACAAAGGAACAGAGGAACAGTAGGCAAATTCGAGGGTTCGGATTGTTGTTCATCTATGCGGGATTTATAAAGATCTCTGTAGAAATTTTCACACTGAAGTAGTATCTCTTTGTCCGACATAGCAAATTCATTTTCTCCAGTTTTTAACTGGATAATAACGTCGTTTTTAAAATGCCTTTTCTCGAGATATAGAAAATACTTTGTGCTTTTTTTCACCCGCGTTATGCCATCTGCATTTGGCACGTAATATTGCACCTTTCGTCCTATATTCAATAATTTTCTCCAGTCCAGCTTTTTTTCTTCCAGATCCATGGGGGCGTTTTTTTTTTTCTCGATCTCCATTTTTACTGGATTTTATCAATTCTTGCAGTACATTTAACGCTTTTTCTATTTCTTCTTCTCTTATTGAGGTTTTTGTTTTTCTATCTATAGCGTATTCAGTTACAGACTGTTCAAGGATTTTTAGTTTGATCATCTCCCATATCAAAGTGGGGTTTAAAATTAATTTTGTAAGATTGATGCCCTGCGGGATTTTGTAAAGGTGTTTAGAGTTATACGTTCTTGTGCCCAATGGGATTTGGTTTTCTGCCCTGGGGAAAAAAATTACTAATAATATGCACGGGACTCGGTGTCATATGTAGGCTGAGTTTGTTGGTTCTCTACTGTTTTGTTGCAGGTAAAATCTGACCGCGGATTGAGCCCTCTTTTCACCTCGATTAAATATGTACTTGGCGTTACAAGTTCTTTTACAAGTTTTTTTGCATGGTTCCTACTGTTCCTACTGTTCCTCTATTCCCCTGTTCCTACTGTTCCTCTGTTCCTTAGTTCCTTCTGTTCCTACTGTTCCTACTGTTCCTACTGTTCCCCGTTTCTGTTCCTACTGTTCCTCTATTTCCTCTGTGCCTACTGATCCCCTGCTCCTCTGCGCCTACTGTTCCCCTGTTTCTCTGTTCCTACTGATCCTCTGTTCCTCTGTTCCTCTGTGTCTACTGTTCCTCTGTTCCTCTGTGCCTACTGTTCCGCTGTTCCTACTGTTCCTCTGTTACCCTGTTCCCTGTGCCTACTGTTCCCCTGTTCCTCTGTGCATACTGTTCCCCTGTTCCCTTTGCCTACGGTTCCCCTGTTCCTCTGTACCTACTGTTCCTCTGTTCCTCTGTGCCTACTGTTCCTCTGTTCCTCTGTGTCTACTGTTCCTCTGTTCCTCTGTTCCTCCGTGTCTACTGTTCCTCTGTTACCCTGTGCCTACTGTTCATCTGTTCCTCTGTGCCTACTGTTCCTCTGTTCCTCTCTGCCTACAGTTCCTCTGTTCCTCTGTGTCTACTGTTCCTCTGTTCCTCTGCGCCAACTGTTCCTCTGTGCCTACTGTTCCCCTGTTCCTCTGTGCCTACTGTTCCTCTGTTCCTCTGTGCCTACTGTTCCTCTGTTCCCCTGTTCCTTTGTTCCTACTGTTCTCCTGTTCCTCTGTGCTACAATTACTCTTTACATCTGCGGTAATATATAGATTTAGGCCAGCCTAAAAGCGGAGCTCCTCAGTTATTTTTCGGAATGTTGTTACTAATGAAAATAATCCAACATGTATGAGATAAATTGCGAATGATTTAATAGTTTCAGCCGGAACTAGTATTACATCAGCAGATCGAGGTGTAAGATGGTGTGATTATGAAATATAGAGCCACGATTTCAAGGATTTCTGGGAAGCTACCAAAAATCTTGATCATATAACAGAACTGTCTTCTGTGCTTTTTGCTGGCATTTCTTGTTCTTTCCTACCTTATTCAGAAAGACAAGGCATTGTTATTATTCATTATATTCTTCCTTAGTTAACATGGGGACTCCCACACAAAAGAAGTTTACACATTTTTTTGTTGTGGGGACTGATTGAAATGCAGTGGTTACAATATACTCAGTCCCTGAATCTCTACCAAATGAAATCTCACAAAAATACCAAAACAGTATACATATGTGAAAAGTTGGAAAGTTTTGTTTTCTAACTTGTCCCCAAAGATACATTTAGCCATCTTCACTATTGTATGGAGTCTCCTCCTGCTGGAAGGGTTTGCAATAAGCAAAATCACCCTCGCATGAATGGTAATTACGATATTTTTTTTTTTGCTGATCATGAATACTTGCATAGGCTTCTAATAATAATTTTATTATTCAATTTCAATGTGATTTGTTCTTTTTCTCGACTGGCATTGTGGACTACAAGAGCTGCTATTGGATTCCATTGATTAATTTTGCTTTGATTAAATTATACCAAGAATTATCAGTAAGCTAAGAGGAAGTTATATTATGTACATGTATTTTGTCTGCACTACACAACCAAATGCACTCAAAGGTTATGAGGCATAGGTACATTTGTCAGAAGAGCCCAGCATATCCAAGATATGTTTTGATTGACACATCAATTAAGATAATTTACAGCAAAATGGATAAAAAATACATCAATATCCTACATGCACCAAAGCCAGACATGGGGTTATAAGGCAATCGTTTAAACAACAGATTGAAATAATTTATAAATTAGAGAACACTATTTCTACAACAGAATGGAACAAATTAACCTTATCGGACATTGCGAATGGCAAGGCTGTCTGTAGAATGTCACAAATTTCTCAACCCTTTCTTTCTACAAAAATGCTAATCCTGCAACTTTGCTTAAGACCCAGTTCTCCATTTCTTGTTGGCAAAATATCAATTTATGCCATGTCCAATGCAGATTATCACAAAATTGATTTAAAAGCTCAATAAATATCATTTTAAAACCAAAAAGCCAATTATTTAAATAAACCATGAGTAAATTATCTCTAAGAAAAACTGATTAAATTAACATGCACTTAAAAATAATTAGTTAATATGTGTTTCTTAATAATGTAATGCAGTGTATCTGTCACAATGTTGCAGCTACGATATTACTACAAACAGGATGGGTTGCAGAACTGAACCTCCAAGTCAGTTTATTCAATGAACTTGGTGCAGAATTTATAATCCCATCAAGTTGTCTGTAAATACAGAGAAACCAAACAAAGCATTACAATCATAAGTAATGAATTACTGAACTCTTTTACATGTACTGCATGAACAGTGTATGTTCCATTAATATTGGGGATCTCTCAGAAGCTGCATCCATGATAAATTAATTTGTTCCCAGATGCATTTGTTTATAGAACTTTTCACAAATTAATATCTCTGTCATAACAGTGACCTCTGTGTTCTCCAACAATTAGCACACAAGAAAAATACACTCAGTAAGATATTGTTTACAATAAAAATCAATGCCTATAAGCAATCATAAGGACCTTAAATTTATATTACCTCTGAAATATCTCACCAGGCCATGGTTGCTTTGAAAATCTTTGATGTTTTAATACAGGCTCCCCATCTGTAACCTGTTCATATATTGACTGACAGGAACAGGCATGTAATTCCTTTCTTTGATATACAGTGTACTTCATTGTTAGCTGTTTACTGAGTGTTAGTAGTGAATCACATGCTAGGGGTTGGTACTCCAACTTTCACTGTGGCAGGCTCTGCCCTGAGATACAAAGCAAACTTACATAACTGTTATGAACTTTGCCACTTGCTTTTGAGAGCAAATGCAATTTGCTTCAAACAAGCAACTGGAACATTGAGGGTTACAACAATGTGCACAGTCCCAATCACAGGGTCATCCAGGCTGTTTGGTTGTACATATAACTGTACAACTGTAAATGAGTTCAGCTTCCAGAAGAAAATCAGAGTTTGTCAGGATAAATACTGATGTTCTTGCTTACTCAATGAATGAATGTGCAGTTCCAGAAGATATTCACACCCAACACCCATTCATGGCCAGTCTTTAGAAATTCCACATTAAAGTATCAGGAATCAAGAGCTCTAACAGAGAAAAAACCTCCATGTGGGGTATGAATCTTTTCTTGAAGAAAACAATGTCTGAGAAATCATTAATTACAAAATAATGTTTAAGAAACATCTTACCTTTCAGAGAATTTTGTAATCTACACTGTCTGGCCAGTTCATATACATGTATTTGACAAGTTGACACTGGGCATGTTTGTAAATTTGTGCACTTCAACATCACATTACTATGTAGTAGCACTGGCCAACTAAAAACAGCATAATTTGGTTAATTAATATACACTGTACATTATTAGGTTGAAATATTGGTGTAGATTGTTGCACATCAACAGATACAGAAACTATTTGCACCTGAATCATAACGAGTGAAAACTCGTGCATGAGACATTTACATGTACATGTAACAGCCCTCCACCTCAGAACCATCACAGATATGACATGATATTTTTAAACTCTCTGAAATTTCAGATTATTCAAGATTAACATATGCACATACATCATCTGGGGCAACCCTAAAACACTGAATTTGGAAACCGAAATCCGGAATCCAGAATCTGGAATCCAGAATCCGGAACCAAAAACCAGAATCTGGAATCCAGATATTATGAATGATGATAGAAATAATTCACTTCAGCAATGTCTATTCAAAGCCCTCACTAAAAATAATGGTTGCACGACTTCAACAGACGGGGAATTTTTGTTTCAAAAAAGGTTAAGTTTGAGGTCCTTTTTACTTGGCAGCTTACTTTTTACAGTTGAAAAGCTAAGCAAAACAATTTTCGCGTATTAGAAGAACTTATTTTCTTTGATTTGCGGATTTCGGTTTCCAGTTTCTGGATTCCAGTTTTTGGTTCCAGATTCCGGATTCCGGTTTCTGGGTTTTAGGGTTGCCCCATATTTAACATATTGTTTGCTTCACATTCAGTTTACACATGGCTGTTATCCAGCATAGGCAGACTTATAAGTTTTCCTTCAAAAATATATTGCAACAACTATTGCATCTTTCGTTACCTATTCTTGTGATGAAATGACACAAAATTCAAGAACAAGAAGTCATAAGCATAAAACTAACTTATGTGGTAGTGCTTACAGTTCCTCTTACTGTCTGCATGTGCCGTCCATAAACTGATGCTACCTGGACAATGTACTCATTATTTTTCTGATCAAACCTTTTAAAACATCACTGTTATATAATTTGTCCTGAAAAAGCAATACATGAAATGTTATGCCTTTGGCACTCACCAAATACCTTTACATGATGTATAATGTACACCATATCAACATTCACAATTCTCTTTACTTTCATTGTAACTCTTTTGTGTCATTTTCCCTCACTTGAAGACAGGACTTCCACATTAGGTTATAATTTGCCTCTGGAATCTCTATGAATTCACAGGGAGTGATAACAATTAAATCATGACTAATTTTAGCAAAGGAGGCATTCAAATGTCAGATTTTAATGCTAAGTTTATACAGTAACTTTACATTACTCTTCGTACATATATATAACCTCTCAATTATTGCACCTATAGACAGAAGGTGTGCTGGGGGAAGAAAATTGTTCTAAACTCTCTGAACTTTTCTCCCTTACCTGTAATAGGATGACTATTATGAACTACGGTTTGTAACCAACACCAACATCAGGTTATGTATACACATGTATATTTTGTTGTCGTCTGTAATCATAAAAAAATAAAAATTTAAAATCCTCCATAAAGTTCATACTCAATAACACTGCTACATGTAGCACTGTTACTGGAAATCAATTTAAGTGAAACTGTTGAAACAGCTCTGCCAAAATTTTTCCTCGCAGTTAAGGCAGGATAACAGAATATACATGTAGCACACAGCAAAGGCTAGAGATACACACATGTTAGTTATCAGTTAGGATTTGGTGAGCTTCTGTGCTGTAGGTATGGTGGAAAATAATAGATTATCAGAAATGAAGGTTCCTGAGACATTTTGACAGCACTGAGAGGAATTAATATATAAATTCACAAAAGAAGGAGAAGTTCTTGCCCTGTCCAGTTCTCTGTAATAAAAATATCATTTACATATGAGTCATTTATTATATGTGGTTTGTGTTTAAAGCCGATATAATGCACACTCTGATTGGCCAATTCCAGTGCATTATTTACATTTACATGGTATACCTCGGTAAAACCATAAAACATTGCGTGCGACTAAAATAAAAATATAAAAAATAAAAAATAAAAAGAAATGCCTAATTCATAACAATTTAAAATACTCAACACTAAAACGAATGTAATTCTTTACTTGAAAATTATTCTCCCGTAATGCCCATGGGCCAATTACAGGCATGCTAAAAAGTCCTAACACAAAGTAAAAGGAAATTAAGAAAACTATTGCTTTTTTCTGGAAAATTGTAGCGACTGAAGACAACGATGGAACACTCTGAGAGTGCATTCTATCAACCTGATGAGATAAAATTTAAGGAGAATAGAGAATTCACGAAGTTATATCACAAACAAATTGGTACAGGACAGGAGAAAGGAAACTGTACAGCCAGGAAGAAACTGAAACTTTCTTCGACCAGCAAAAAAGTATGCATGCACAACAAAGAAAACAGTCAGTGACATTCATTTAATAAGTTAGTTAATAAAAAATTAGTGTGAAGAAGAGAGCAAAGAGAGAGAGAGTGGAGATAGGAGAGCGCTCTCTCCAACTAAATTGTGTATATATGTATGTAAAAGTTATTCTTATTACTGAGAAATGGTCAGGGCAAGAACTTCTATTACACTGTTCAATTTACCGAGTTAATTAGTACTATCTCACTTTTTTGGAACATTTCCATATTAAGTGTAAATACTGCACTGGGGAATAACCTCTTATTAACAAAATAGGGTCCATGTACCCCCAACCAAAAGCAATGGCACAAATAACATGAAATAGCCAATCAAAATCAAAGCAGAGCTTTATTTGCAGACAGGATTGCCATGCATAATCGTCTACTCGACATTTTGGACTATATAAGCATTTCACCAAACCGAACTAATTGGACAGACAACAAAATAAAACGAGGAAATCGACATTATAAACACAAGATGCATATCAGTACATCTGAGCTCGAGTATCAACAGCAAATCCCTTTTCAATGAACGGTGACCGAATAAAAGAGAGGATAAAGAAAATTCGTTTAAGCTTGCGGTGTTAAAGTTTAAAAATTATTCACGCTTAAATTTGAATATTACTGAGAGTCTGTATTTTTGCCGACGGCTTAATTTAGCTATGCAGTCATTTTATTGGCAGTAGCTTACCAGTCTTCACCCAATTTAACCTCGGAATTCACAAAAGCATTTCGCCAAACCGAATAAATTGAACTAACAAAACGAGGAAATCTCCATACTTTGTAATCACAATATGCAAATATTCACATAGGAACAAAAGTAAATTTAGCAAATCCTGTTCGCTTCGGCTTAAAATGGTTTGTAGACCTTTCTTGGTTCAGTTTTCAACAACAGAAGAACAAATTTTAGCAGTCTACGAAGCGGCAGTGCTAACTAAATCAGAGAAAACTTCAAAACTCGCCCGGCCGTGTTTACAAGTACGATTTCGGTTAAGCTTATTTTTAGATGTGAGGTTATAAGCTTAAATTGACGACGAAAATCGATAGAAAACATAATTTGTTTACAACTTACAGCAACCTCCAAAGCGACCCACGTGTTATTGTTTAGAGACGAGCGAAATTAAAACGATGCAATTTTTAAAATCTCTTACAGCATGGCTTCAAATAAGGAAGACTTTTAATGGATTCCAATTGAAAATAAGCTTATATCGCCGAGGAAACTTGTTAATTTTCATACCAAACGCAACAACAAAAGTCACTTACCGCAAGTTGGCAATTCAGTTCGGCCAGTGTAAATCTTCCAGGCAGAAATTTGCAGCAAAAGTTGTGAAGACTAAAAACTGAAGTTATATTTTCGATAGATCAACGAATCAACCACTTCTTTCCGCTACGTTTACTGTTTTGCAATTTCTCTAAAACACTCGGGTACGTTTGATTTCTCTTGTTCATCACCTGACCAAATCAGGTGACTTTTGAATTTTCTTGCACCGCTGCACAGCATCACGTTCGCGCGAATTTTGAACTTGGCCATGGGGAGTTCGGCAGTCTTCTGAATCAATTTGTCGGGTACTTTCGCCTCCTTTCTATAGCCCTCGTTAGCTTTGGTTCACGGCATTGTTCGGTATTATTTCACCTCCTTTCTCTAGCCCTTGACTAGCTATAATTCACGGCATTGTTCAGTACTGTTTCGCCTCCTTCCCCAGCGCTGGCCCGCTCAGTCTTTTTCGCGATCTTCTCCGCTACTTCTTTGCCTGTTAATTCTTGCTTTCTGTCTTTTGCTTCAGCGCAACCCTGTCTTAAAAATATTGAATCAACCTCCGCTATCGTTTTTCTTTAAAAATCCCGTCAAGAAAAATGGCATTCTCCCGCTACCAACTGAGGGTGTATGTCTCTGTCAACCTATTAGCTGGAGTATAGCCGCCATCTTGCGCGACTCCGTCGTCGTCGTCGTCGTCGTCGTCGTCGTCGTCGTCGTCGTCGTCGCCGCCGTCGTGCGTACGCGCCCACGAGCAATACCGCTAGCCATGATAACCATGAGAAAATCAATTCATGGGTTTCCTTTTCTTCCCTATATGGGTATGGGGCTCCGCCGGAGCTCCGCTATAATGACGTCAGTCAGGTCGTCGTACACGAGCGATGAGCCTGGACGGGGATGTTGCGGAAGGCAGACTTGATGTCTAGCTTAGACATAAAACACCCCTGACCAAGTTTCTGGATGATCGAGATGGCATTATCAACTGTAATATAATGCAATGAATAATCACTGGGGCTGATATGAGCGTTGACACTTGTGGAGTGATGTTTGGGATATGACAGGTGGAAAATTGTACGCCGATCGGAGGAGTGTTTCTTTGGAACAACCCCACTGGGATAAACCTGGAAGTTGGGAAAAGGGGAGGAGATGAAAGGGCCAGCTGTGTGGCCCAATTGCACCCCTTTCAGAATATTCTTGCTGATTATGGAGGGGTTGTCCCTGGCGGACAGGAGGTAAGGATATTCTTTGGGGGTCCGTGGACCTTGAAAACCAATTCTAAACCCTTGAGTGAAACCAGTAAGGAGATTGTCAATGCAGTCGCGGTCAGGATGATCATGCAGGTAAGAGGAAAGCTGAGGGATATCAATGGGAGTGGAAGGGGACAACTTTGACAGGCAATCAGGTACGGCTTCGGGAGGAATGGCTAGAGCGGCTAGCTGACTTTGGCTGGGATCCTGAGTTGGAGAGAATCATGGTGGTCCTTTCCAGGGTGGGCTGCTGAGCATCCAGGCTTGTTGCACTGGTGTCTGTTCGGGCAGGGGTGCGGGCACAGGGACTCCTTTGTTGAAATTGTAGCACAGGTCAGCATGGTTTGGGCCGGGAGAGTCCTTGGACCTGGGAGAGAGGGGGCAAGCATCCGTAAAGTGGTCGCTACTGCTACAGGACTTACAAAGGATGGACTTTGGCAAGCCCGTAAACGTATCCAAGTAAAGCTGGACATCCCGCTCCCCCCATTTCTTTGAGAGGTTGTGGGAAGCCCGGCGCCTAAATTCTACGTCATAGACGTACCAAGCCATACCCGGGAATTTTCTCGCTGATTCACGGATCAGCTGCTGGTAAGAGATTAAGTCAACCCCGTGGGAAGGGTAGGAATACAGAATGACGGAGGAGTATATGGCGAAAGCATCGAGCCAACTATCGATGCTCGTGATTTTAGGGCGTTGGGCGGGAGATGGCAGGGGGATAGTAAGGTCCTCGTTCCCTACCTGGAGCTTTAAGTTGGACTTTACTCGATCGCGTAAGAGGGAGGAAAAAGGGAGAAGGCTAGCAAGGTCCACGTACTCACCGTTCGTGATGGCCGCTATCTGACTGTTGGAAAGGTGGCTGGCCACTGACGGAAGCCTGTAGTTCCTGTGGATGGAGGCGACATCTTCCGGATTGGCGAGGTCTAAAGCAGCAGGTCCGCCATCTTGTCCGCCATTGAAAGACCGTGCAGGAGGAAGAGTGGGGACGATTGATGGCTCGTGGACTGGAACGAGATTTGTAGTGCCTGTCAGTGTTGGTTGAGTTGGCGAGGCTTGAGCCGGTCCTATTTCAGGCGGGATGAGCGGTCCACTTATGGAGCTGGAGTTTAAATTGGCCAGTTTGGCTTCCATCATGGAGGCTATCATCGCCGATAACTGTTCGGGAACCTGCGGCGCAGTATTCGTAGCCGGAGAGTCGCCTTCTCGGAGGCGAGTGATCAAGATGCGACGCGGACCGGTTTGGTTTAGATGGCGTTGCGACAGCATAAAACGGCGAGTCTCCGTGGGCATGGCTGTATAGTTAATGGTCAGATTGTTGGCTGACATTTGCGATTGTTCGGCGCCAGAGGTTGGACTACCGGGTCCGGTTTGGTTTGCAGCGGCTTGAGAACGGTTGCTGCGAGTTTAACGTGATTTAGGCATCGTAGCTGAAACATTTTGCACAACAAAAGCGTGCAGAGAAAGCGGAGAACGGCCTAGCTTGAATACTAGCTCGCAACTGGGACAGGGTCAGAAAACAATGGGATTTTACTAACTGGGGATTGAGGGAGTTGGGAGGGGCATTGCACGCTGAAATCACATGAGAGTATGGTGGAAAATCACTGGGACCTTTGTCGTATAATTTCCCATATGGTAAAACTATTGGGTTGCATTGGACATTGACCTAAGGTTATTGCACAATGGCTAATAGGGGGAACATAACAGAACTGGTGACAACCTTAGATGACAGCTATGATATAGACTACAGAGCTCATTAACCACAGTTTAAATGCTTAAACTTCTAATTGTCAGTAAAATAATGTAAATAGCCTTGCATACGGCGACCGCGCCCGCAGTACGGGCCGCAGTCAAAACTGTGCTGTCCTACCAAAACCACACTAAAATAGTATTTTTTTCGCAGCTACCAAACATACAGACAATGCTAAAGCTGATTTGGCCTCATTTAATACTTAACTAGAGATTTCTGGGTTTGATTTGAAGAGGAATAGCATATTTTCAAAATAGCACAACTCGCTCGACGCGGGCGACCCAGTTTCATATTTTTCATTTTTTTTTTTTTTTTTACAATCTGATATGGTTTTTGAAATTAAAAATCAATTTTCGTGACTATTCAACGCTGGCGTCTCCAGTAAACTGAATGCCTTTCCTGTTAATATACATTGACGTCAGGAGAGGACAGTGTTTCCCAACTGCTAAATCCTGATTGGTCTATTCAAATTTCAGGCGCACTAGCCGTATGCCAGGAAAACCCGTATCAACCGACCGCTTCTGTTAAGCGCCCGCGGCCACCTTTTGGTCGTCCCGATGGGGGAGTTCTCTATTGTCCTTACCGCTTTTAAGTAGCCACACAAAACTTAAAACACCTTGTTTGGCTTTTTTTTTTGGAAAACACGAATCGCAGATAGGAGTCCGAAATAGAATTTGAGGACTAATAAAAGACGTTCCAACACACGTTTAATATGATTGTATTGACGTAATTATATGTTAACCTAGCAATTAACACAGTCTAAAGAGGACACGAGCCCCTGTTAAGTGGCCAACCCCTCGCCTCCCATTTCTGCCCCCAAACACCTCCCGTTTCCCTTGAGGATGAAAGGTTCGACTATATTTAATACGACATCACTAATGAATACCTCCAAAAGTTGGTGAGGCCAAAAGAGTTCAAACCTTTTGTAAATTGAACCTTTTTCTCGATCACTCTTCGCGTGAACATAAGGAGAGATCTGCTGAAGATAACTTTGTTCAGAGGATTCAGCCTCTAGAAGGAACTCCTTAATTGGAAGCCTTGTTTCAGGATCCTTGTCCTTAAAGTGGACCACGATTCTGGGTTGATCTCCATATCTCAATTCGCATATGGTGGACGTTGTGCTGAGTGCAGAATATGGAAGGAGTTCCTCTCCCAGAATAAGGTTAACCAAGGAGCTTTTTCCAGAGCTTGTTTCACCTTAAAATGCATTGACTTTCAATTACTAGATTACCTTCATAGTAGCTTCTTGTGTGTAGTGTTTGTTCCCTTAAGCTTTTGACCTTTTTCATTTTTATCAAGAAATTGTCTTTTATATAATGGAAGCATTTGCAAGTTGGCAGATTCAGGAATAGTTCTAAACATGGTGTACTGACAAAGTCAAAGCTACGTAAATTCCCTATTTTTGAGTAAATAACAATTCGAAGCCGCGAAATTCTTGTTGTGTCAATGAACATTTTGCCGGATTCCTTTCTTAAAAATGTTTGTAATTACACCGCTTTTTAAACTAGAGTTGCTTTGTTTCATTTACCTGCCACAAGAAGGAGGTATTCTTTTTGTTCCAGTTGTGCTTTGTGGTGTCCTATCTTCTCTTCAATGTTGCCCACGTTCTTCTTCAGCAAAGCGAGAATTTCGCCATTTAGCTTTTTCAGATAGTCTTTAGTATCGAGGTAACCCTTAAGTAAAGCTTGTCTTTTGAAGCCATCTACTTCTCTTGCTTCTGTTAAAATGGAAAAGGCCTAAAACGTGAAAGCAAACGCGATTTATAGCTCAAATCAAACGTGTTGTTGAATCGTATTTACCTCTTCAGTCTCTCGACTGAAAAATTTTGATGCTAATATTTATGACTAACATATCCAATCCTACTGCATCAGCAATTATGCTTCATCTGAAGCAGTTTGTTTCACAGCCGCCCTCCCGGAAGAGGCTACATCTGAAAACTAGCGCAAGTGAGTTTCATTGCGGTGAATAGGTTTTAACTTTGAAAGGAATTAGAGAATAAGAGTGCATTCTCCTAGGCGCAAAACCCCGCAGTATTGGGTCTTATGGCCGGCGAGCTTGGGCTAAACATGTGGCAGATGGCAAAACATGCTAAACGATTGGAAATCTCAGGCCCAGGCGAATCGAGCCCTCGTTTTTCGAACCCGTAATGGCGGGCTACACTTCCCACCTCTCTCCTTCAATGTTGGTGTGAACAACCCGGCACAGTGATTTACGCAACATTGACAATAAAGGGGGAAATTGCTTGTATTATGAACAGGAGCGACGTGTTCCCTTGAGAGCTGAGGATAGCAAAAGGGATATTGTGATGCCGTTCCACACACAAACTTCACGCAATACATTTACATTTAGCTACTCTTAGGGTAACAGTATACCCCAAATGACCATCATTCGACTCTAGCTTCTTGAGTGCTGTCCAAACTTCCCAGGTGCATCCATAACTCCATATACGCACAGCTAAAAGCATAAACCAATGCTTTTATAACATGGCGACAACAACTTGGGCGCTAAAACATGTTTTATTTGTGATTGACTACAAAGTTCTCACAATGCACGGTGAAGAAAAACAAAGGTCATCAGGATCCTAACACGCCGCAATCAGTTGAGCAACGGTTGAGCGAAAATGCTTAACCTGGTTTCTAAAATTCTCAATTAAAAATTCGAATTGATTATAATGAAAATGTAGACAGACAAAGTCAAAAATACTCGATGAAAAAGTAGACAAACAAGGTCAAAATACTCACCTTTAAGTAAACATCTTAGCTTGGCAAAATGTCAAACGCTCGAAGAAAAGTTTGGATTGTTCAGAATAATCTTCACGTTGCCGAAACTTAAACAAAAGGAACTTGCACTAAACTCGACGGAAATTTTGCGGCTAACTTGAAACTGCACACGTCATCTTATCAGTCGTATATACGCACGGCCGTGCGTACGTAGAGATTCTGTTCATGATAGCTCAATAGGAATTAGATAGGACTAGCGCGCACGCTATGTTATAAAATTATTTATATGTATAATTTCACGCATCACGTATACCTTTAATTTACATGTAGTTCCTTTTCGCTCACACGTCACAAACTATGTTTTTGTCCTTATTACGTGTCGCACATAAACTCCTTGCCACCCTCGCAACCGGAATGAGGACTGCAGCTTACAAATATATAGGCTACTAAGTTAATAAAGATGGTGAATTTTAAGCTCGGTAACGAAATGTGAAGGAGAATTAATCAACATGACACGAGCGTGGGACAAAGAAAAATTCTGAGTCCCCGACAGGAATCGAACCCATGACCTCCCGAACACCGGGCGGGCGCTCTATCCACTGAGCTCTATCCACCTTCATATAGGCTACTAATAAATGCAAAATGTTTCAAAACAGTTTTGGTCAATTTCGTAGACGTGTTCGTAAGAAATATGAAAAAAAGTTAGCATCCAAAGCTAGTTCCATTTCGAAATCAGTAAACAACTTTCAATAATCCGTTTCTCTAAAATTCGTAGAAAACCACTCACTAACCCCGGATAACTGGCTCCAAATGAAATTCTCTCTGCCTTAATTCAAAGCGTTTTGTGCAATGTACAGTATCGAGAAAATACATATCCGCCTCTTACCTAATCACGCTTCTCGATGCATGGTTTACTCGATTCTGATGGCCGAAGCTTCCGTCTTTTCAGGTAACAATATATGAAGACAAAAACACCGCCCGTGATTGCCAACCGCGATTAAATGTATGCCCAGACATATTAATTCTCCTTAAATAAAAACATTCAAGTTAAAAAAATTCCGGAATTGAGTGGTATTTTCCGTTCGTTTTCTGCTACTCTTGACTCGGGTATTTCAGTGACTGGAGGTCCGCGTGTTTTGTCAACATCCGCTTGCCACAAACTGCACGGGAAACCCGAGTCTACAATCAATACTCTAATCTTGAATAGCGGACAAATATACAGTAACGCTCGTTTTGTTCTTTTAATATGACTACCGTTTAGCAACGTGTATTAATTTCAATACGGTCGCTGTCACTATATGACGCGCTGCTAAACGTTTTGCTGTGATTTACTACGTAACCCAGTTTCCAACATTTCCTAATAACATTTCTGAAGAATTCTTACCTGACCTGCCGTCCAGCTGGGCTTTTCTACTGAATTCAATTCCGTTCTCACTCGAGTTTTCATATCATCCAGTGCTTTTAGTCCTTCACGCGAAATACCAAGCGCTTTCATCAAGTCACTCATTTCCGATACATCGTCGATTTCTTCGATGGTTTTCAATTCACCAGAAGCCTCCATTTCACTGGTTTAAACAAATTTGAGCAGAAATCACTAGTAACTCGATGGGTGAAGATGAATGGTTACATTGCAACACGGAAAGAGGCCTAGTTTTCACGCAAAATGAACTATTTCCTCGTCCCTGAAGCTACAGACTATTGCAGCGTCGTTCTTGTGTGCAGGAGGCATGACTAAGTGAGTTTCAAAAAATTAATACGGGGGGACACGTCATTTTGCACTTGCTGTGCATAGCAGTCTCTTATCAGTGAGACTCATTTTGTTCCGAAAAAAAATCTATGATTTGAAGACTTTACCATGGAAACTCAGATGCCCAGACAATAAGTCCAGCCACTATACTATGGCTGCAGCTTTCAGGTGTCCAATTTTCAACGGGGCATCAAAATACCGCATGAAGTCTGATTGCAAGCTCAAGTATATTCAACTTTCAACCACGTCGCAGACTGTTATCCTTTTCGTACTCGTCTTCGCAGTGGAGAAACCACTTGGAAGAAGGAGTGACAAAGTATTTCTTAGATAAGAGGCAAAGCAAAGGATGAGAGTTTTCTGTCCTTTACAGAGAGGTGGCATGTCATTAATGTGTCGTAGATTGATCGTATGATCAGTTCAGGAGCTATTTATAGCATCAAAGTTGGCGGCTAATTATTTAGTGGCGCGTTAATACAGCTAACACCACGAAAGCTAGTTCGCAGTGATTGGTCCTGCAAGTCATTTTGCCTTTTCATCGGTAACCAGGACACTGGAAGAAACTAGCCCCTCTCCCTGTACTTGTATGAGATATTAGGAGTCCCCTCCTTTCCATGTTAACACCCCGCATTGATATAAACAGATTGACTGCCAATGATGCTTGGAGTTCTTTAAGGGCTGACGGTTACAGAGATAGAGGAAAAATGTCAACTGAAATAGACGAAATCGAAGAATGGAGGACCTCTTCAAAATAATGAATCATTTGGTCTTAGTACAAAGGGATACAAAGGAGTTGATGGAATTAAGACCAGACCGCGTGAATATTTGGAAGATCTAGAGTGATCATCGAAACGAAAAGTTGGAGAAGTAAGTATTATAAATTCCCTAGTAAGTATGCGTTATTTATTAGTACCTTATGGCAAACGAGACGAAACAAAACATAAACATATTGGTGGCAAACGTTATGCTAATCTAGATCGAGGAGTCATATTATTTTTATTATTAAACTATTTGCATAAAAACGAATTAATTAAATGAAACTAGTGGAATCGATATCTGTAAAATGCTACGAGGGAAAAACATCACATCTTTGTAAATTGGAGAACATCCAGTCTGGCTTTTCACTCTTTTGTATTCACTAGAGATGTCAAGTTTTATCGGAAGCTGGCAAGACAGATGCACACTTTTGTATAAACTCTATGAGGAGGCAGCGGGGTTCTTTAAGCAGTAGGAAGATGACGTCATCATGTAAACCCTTCAGGAAAGCTTGGGAAACTCCAAGACAACCCTGGAAGAAAATCTCAAAAATATCAATTTACGGCCACCATTAATTTCCCTTGTTCCAAGTCTTAGTTGAGATTTTGAGAGAATAATGTCATTTTCTCAAAAATACTGCACAGGTTGAAATTATGTTAACAATTCATGTGGAAAATTGCACGAATGTATGAGCCAAAGTTTTTGTTATTCTTTGAGCGAATTGCTGTACTAATTATTTTTACAATTTCAACCCGTGAGGTATTTTTTAGAAAATGACGTCATTTTCTCCAATTCTGAACCAAGACTTGGAACAGGGAAAATTAATCGTGGCCGTAAATTCTCGGAAGTAAAGGTCCAGAAAAAGAGTTCTAATGTTCGCAATAGATTGAAATTTGCCAAGATATCTAAGAAAGACCTCTTGTGTACGAAAATGTAAAAAAAAAATGGGTATCGAGAATCTGATCATAGTGGCACTGAAGACCTCGATGAGCAGTCACCGATCATTTATTTGTCGTGCCAAAGAGCTCAGCTCGCTCAGACGTATGGTGTCATAACTGAGAACTTGATCAGCTGTTAAGTGGTATAAGCAATCTTGTAGTCTCATCCATGGAGAGCAGCCTAAAAATTTATTCCAAGTAAGTAAAAATAGGCTTACTTAGATGAAACAATGATCATGCATTGCAAACAATTAAGGCCGAGACACATACTAAGCGACCGGTCGCTGTGACAGGTCTCCGCGACGAGTCGCTCCGTGTTTACAGCTTCCAAAACAAGTCGCCGCGACGAGACGCTGCACACGCGCCGCGGTGATTTCGGATGAGGAGGGATGTGAACTAGTTTTCAAGCTTTTAGTTCTGTTAATGATGCTGTTAGATAACGAAGAATATAAACACGTCGAAAGAAAACACATGGAACGACAGTGGGGGTCAAGAAGAGAAGAAAGAGAGACTTATTACACTATTCTTATGGAACTTTCATTGTAATCATTTGTTGCTTTTCATAACAAATACAGCAAATTCAAAATAAAAGTTTTATAAATATTAACAAAGATTAAAAGTTATTTCGATTTTTTTTAAGAGTTGACTACACTACATTATTTTACAAGTTTTATGCCAAAAGTTTTATTTTTTTAGTGTAACCGTTCACTGCTTTCTAATACAAATAGATCACATTCAGATAATAGTAAGGATAAAAACAAGGTTTAGACATTATTTCGAATTTTCCTCATTTAACCATACGTACTTTAATAATCTATAATTTTAAGACCACCAAATTCATAAGGTGGATAAGTTGAGAGGCGAATAACTTTGTCTTTTCCATTCCATCAAAAATTAAATATTAAAGCTAGTTTGAAATTCTTTTACAATTTCAACAGGTAAAATGCATGGAGCTCGGATAAATCATTTTCGGGAATAAAATAGACTTAATGATATTGGCTTTCCCAGTAACTGGATAGCCCTCTTTTTAGCGCGACAAGGAGACCCGCTTCATCCGCACCTTTTTTTTGATCGCAGTCGAAATTTTGGCCGTTGCTGTCAGAGCTCAGGAAAACATAGGAGGAATAGAAATTAACGGCGTGGAAACTAATCTACTGCAGTTTGCTGACGACACAACTGCAGCTATGGAGATATTTTGCAACCCAAAAACTACCCAAATTATTTTTTAACGATGATAGGGAATTTTTTGAGTCATTATTACGGCATTAGTTGAAAAAAAGAGCGGTAGCAGTGATTAATTAAAGAAAAGGTGTTAAGAAATGCCACAAACCTTTGTGAGCCACCTTATATATTGACGATCACGGATATTTCAATGCATCATAAGGTTATAAAATAGGCTTAAGCTTGTATTTGCAGAGATAGGTTTGCGTTATCGGCTTCGACAGTGCTGATCCCAGCAATATGCAGGACGGCTGTCACCAAGGCGGAAAAAGGCCGGGCGGTGAAACGGGCAGTCCGCTCTTGGTCCAATGTGTGATGCGGAGAAAGACTGGCACGAGCGCTTCTTCCGCGCTTCCGGTGAGATCAATGGCTGCCAAAAATCTCCTCTCGACGAACCAGAAACCAACTTTTCTTTCTTTATTTTTGAGCCATCAGTGGTGTATTTTCAAAAGCCTTTTTTTATGCTTTAGACCCAAAAGTCAATTCGTTCATGTCCGTTGTAATGCCGCTTAAGTAGTTTCGTCGAAGGCTACCCAAATTTGAGTGAAGTAAGACAGTGTCGAATGCAGGTATGTCCCGCTTATCATGACCAAGCCGTGATCCGCTGCTTCTTTTACGAGTACTCCACATTACTCCACTCTAAATTTTACATATGTTGAAGATCGATAGCTTTTACATAACATAGTAAATAAACGGCATGCAATGCACGCAGAAGCGATGACGTGTACATGCTATTTCTAAAATTGTTCCAAGAAAATTGGAACATAAACATACAGGCTGATAGTTAAACTTAACTAAAAGTAAAAGTAAAAGTAAGGTTCAACCTTTTCCCATTGTCTCAGAACAAAAGTGCACCAAAAGCCTTCCTTCTTCATATAGAAGGGAGTTTCGTGGAATTTCTTTAGAAATTTAATTTCCAGTGTAAGTAAGAGGAATCTGCTCGTTTTAGTAGACCCCAGTCTACTGCATCACACCTTTTAGCTCGGACCCGCTCGTTTCACCACCCTACATAAAAGCGCCCTGCCTGTCACATATGAACTCAGTTAAATTACCTTCTTCTCCATGAGTTCTCGTAGCTCAGTGGATAGAGTGCCAGCCCGGTGTTCGGGAGACCATGGGTTAAATTCCTGTCGGGGACGCAGATTTTTCTTTGTCCCACGCTCGTGTCATGTTGATCAGTTCACTTTTCACTTTTGATAATCATTTTGCCTCAGCTCAAGAAGAAATTATGAGCCTTCATAGAAATATAGTTCCGTCATGACGATACGGAATGTCGTCCAGTTTTATGGCTAGTTTTTGGCTGTTTGTGTATAAGTGAATGACCAGGGAAGATGATCACTCTTGAAATTGACGGAGCTATAAGAATAAGTAGTTAGTTAAAGAAAAACGTAAGCAAATTAAAGTAGAAGTCAAGATGAAATGTGGTACAGCATAATGCACTATGGTGTAACGTACCACGGATATAGAGTATGTTATTTGTGAATAAATGGAACATAATGAAGTGTATAATGGTGTAATTTAGTGCTGCGCTGTTTGATAAATATATTAATAAACAAACTTTAATTTGTCTGCCAGTTTGTTCTGCTCGTTGTATTAATTTTCCTGCGTTTCTCAGCCCTAGACATAACGGCCGGTGCATACAAACATTCTTTACTGAGCAAGAATTGACTAATTTTAACTTGGACCATTTCTGAAAGGGAACAGCGCTCCTACCTTTAATGCACGGCGCCATCCAACGTAGAAGAGTGCTCCCGTTTCAGAATAGGCCAAAGTTAAAGCAAATTACCTAAGTTAAACTAAACTAACAAAAAAAACAGTCACCAATCTGTAGAATTCATACTTGAAATTACAATATTCAAACAAATTTTCCAAATTTCAAATGTAAAAATACAAACCAAAGACAAAGATCTTCCTTGGGCAACCTCCTCATGCGGAGACACCTCACCTAAATTAGAGTGTGTTCGGGCCAGAAAATAAATATTTCATGCCCCCATACATCAAACCAAACAATTCCGAGGGAGTTCGCTAGCAGGAGGGGGAACATTAATTACCAGTTATTCACAATACTCGAAAAGAAAGCGTAAATTGCAGAGCTCAGCTTTAATACCCGTGGGACACGATCATAGAGAGTGGAAAGCATTGTCACTCCACACATCTTCAGATAAGTATCGAGAAGGGGGGTCGTCTATTGTTTTGTTCCCCTCCCTCTTAAAGGGATCCACTTACTCTCCTATACCTAAATAAATTCAGTGAGATGTAACGACGTGAGAGCGCTGTGTAATAAAATGCTGGTTTTTCCAGCCAACAAGAAACATCTGTTTAGTCTTTCACCTCCTTTTAGTACCCCTGGTGGAAATTTACTTTTCGTCAACTCTCACGTCCTGATTGTAAACCTATGCACCAGATTACATGACGGCTCCAAAGAAGGGAAGTTGACTGGTCAAAGCAAAGATTCAGTTTAGAAGGGTTGCAGCCTGTTGATAACAATGAACGGGTTAGACGTACACGATTTTTGAATCTAGTAGCGGTTCCAAGCACTCAAAGACAAAGGTACCTGGTACTTTTGACGTTAAGTTTAGGGAGGTATAAAAACGGGGGAAATGTAAAATGTACTGGATATATTTTTTTGATACACGCTTTGACATATAGGATCAGTAAGGACATGAGGAACATTAAAAAAGCAGTGACCTGCAGACAGTGGATCATTGATTTGACCAATTTGCCTGTGACCACTATGAAATCTTTAACCCCTGCCCGATCCATTTTACTTAATGATCAGTCATGTAATGGTCGTGGCACAGTTGGCAGCAAGTGTCGCGGGAAACCCTTACTCTCTATACCATAGCATATATTTCCCGACTAATTGTAAACTGCACATTTGGGAAAAACGCTTTAAACATATATACCTTCGATATAGGCAAGCAAACAACCTATTTCAAACTATATATAGTTTTAACAAGGAGTTTTCTATTCTTTAGAATATGTAATGGTTTTTCTGCTGCGTTCATCTGCTCAAAAACAAAAATCTGTATCGCGAGCTGACTGAAATTTCGTTGCATGTCTCTCCCTTCGGATTTCCAAAGCACACTTTGTTCCAGACCAAAGCGGAGAAATTTATACACCTGTTGTGTATTCTGGTTTGGAGTACTACTATAGAGTAGGCGATGAATCGGGACATGTGGTCTACACAACTGCTTTAATAGGACTGAACAAAAGTAATCTATGTACAAAAATATAAAGGTGTTATCACGTGGCTGCGGTTTAGGGTGTGATAATTAATGATTACAGATTATCTAACAAATAGGATTTTCATAAAATACGAACAAACACTGCAACACCCAATTCAAAAGTAAATGCCCAATAACGCATCCTTATAAATCGTATACATGAAGTAAAGCACTCCCCCAGATAGGGGTAGAGGAAGGAGTAGCATAGTTCTTGATACTAAGCACTTGGTGCTCAAGAGTATACTGACAAACAGATTTATCCTGTGCCTCTTACATCAGTATCAAAAGTTATTAATGTTCTAAATTTTCTTTGATACAAGAAAGAAAAAAACGTTTCATTGCTAATTCCTAATCAGACAAAAGCCTACGAAACCGAAATCAAAATCCATGTTTTTCTTGAATTGTCTATTAATCGTATTTGACTGGAGGAAAAAATTTTCGCCTATATTTCCTTCAATCAGGAAGAAGAGAACGGTCTAAATCAAAGTTATAGTCATTTCGAGTGCATCTTCTGCTCCATGGACGTCCTATGGATCAAACCATTGACTAAATTACAGTGGTCTAACAACGTCCTGGAACAGTGTAGTGAGTTCTTGATTGCAATCGTTTGCGGAAGGACGTTGCTCTGGATTTCTCTCCCAGCACCGGATCATCAATTGCTTCCATTGGGCCGGAGGCTTCTTGCTACCTACCACATCTTTCGGACGGTAGCCTTCATCCACCCGACTGAAGAAAAGTGCCATTGGGCCCTTGAATTCAGCAAAGGCCCGCTGCCCATACCACATCTCCCACAGCATTAAACCAAAGCTGTATATGTCTGCTTTGCTGTCATACACCTTGGAATGAAATACTTCCGGTGCGATGTACACAAAGGTCTCCTGCAAACTACGCGTGACGTCCTTCACTTCTTTAGAAACTCCAACATCAGTTATCTTCACTAAGTTGTCTTCTGATAGCTTAAATGTAAACCAAGGAGCACATACATTTTCATTATACTTCGCAAATTAAACAGTTTCTTTAAAGGAACACCTACAAAGATAGTTCATTGTTTTATACTTTCGGGATCTAATGAAAATGTTTGAAAGAGTGTGGATTTGAAAACTACACGGACGACAGTTAAGTTAACAATTATATTTTCTTTAACTCAATTAATTTCAACTACATGGGAGATTGCCAGGTGAAACGTTTTAAGCCCTGCATTTTTTTCCAATATAGTGAAAATATACATGGGTATCTATAAGAGAAATGGAAAATGGGGATTTGGTTAGGAGCTGACCAGAAGTTCCAATTTTTAGTTTCCCATTTGGTATTTTCCACTGCCCACTGCCCACTACATAGTTCTGCTGAGAGAAAGTGTCCAAGAGTCCTCGTGTATGTACAATTCTGTTCTCAAAACCAGAAAGAATTCAACTCATTATCGAATTTTAGTTAGGTTTCATGGCGTTTTTGCCCTTTCAGACTCGAAAACAAATTCAGTTTACAGAAAATCAGAATAAGATTTTCAGCAATATTTAGGTCAGTAATTTTAAATTGGCTTAACACAAAAACTTCAGCCTCATACCAATATGTTCTCTAGCTTGAGATCCCTGTAAACACGTCCCTCATTGTGCATGAACGTAAGAGCATCAGTGATCTCTCTCGCCCATCGACATACTTCTCTAAAGACATCAGGATTCGTGGTTTTTGCTGGCGTTGCTTCTGGGTGATCGAGGATCTTACTCTTCAAGTCTCCTTTACACTTTTCCATTACCAAGATCACTCTTGTGGTGTCCTCTTTCTTGAGAAGGGATGTGCCATAAAACTTTACAATGTGAGGATGGTCCAATTTTCTGATCAAGAGAATGAAAAACACGCAATATACATAAAATTAATGCAAAATTTGCTCTATTTAAGCTTCCAGGTTATGTTACATTCATTTCCTTCTTATCTTACGCCCCTTAGTACATCGATCGTCTACCACACACATCTGAGTAGGAACCGAAGTACTCTGAATTTCATAAATAGAGTCGACAAGACTGAATAAGTGGAAAAAACACCCCAGGTTAAGGAAAACGTTATGCTGCGTTGCTGCGGCAATTCACAAGATCATTCTACAAAGTATCTCCTTTTTAATGAGCCCTGAAATACCAGATAAACCTTTCTCCACTCGTAGTTCAATTAGCTCTTACATGCATGAAGGACGAAGTTCGGGAAACTCAAGAATCCCTTACCTCAAAAGTTCTACCTCTTCCATGATAAGGCTTGCATTTTTGGAATCAAGCGCTTCGTTGCAAACCTTTAATTCTACAGTCTGCTCGTTCCCTTGCCTTTTCATCTTCCCTTGGTACACAGTGGCAAACACACCACATCCAAGACATGAAGAACTCTCTTCTTTCCAGTCTAACTCCTCGCTGCTGATGTCAATGGCACGGATGCCATTTAATGCAAATGCCGCCAGATGTCCCCTGATATCAGAAGCTTCATCCACGATTGGTTGGTACAATTTTTGTATCTCTATCTGTGAAAGCCTTACATCACCGAGTTCTTTACATAACATCTTGTCAGCCTCGATCAGCTCGGGAATACGGGCTTCAATTTGTTCCAGACACAGCTTAGCCTCATTCACTTGGTTCTCCACGAACACCTTGAGCTCGCTTTCGTTTGTTGCATCATCGAGATAGTCTGCGGATGCTTCAGCCATAAAAGCACATTTGTCTCTTTCGTATTTCTTGATCCTTCTTCTATTTTCCAGTTTGTTTTTAATCTCAAGTATTCCGATCACAGGGGCGCCAATCAACAGCGTAACTAGGGAAACTGGAACCCATATTGGACTAGTGACGCCGATGACAACCTTTTCCGCCATAGTTAAGCCTTGTTTAGGAGGAACAGTTTCGGGAACATCGAGGTCATCATTTGTTACAGCACACTGGAGATTCCTCAGTTGCCATACAACAATGTTGTACCGCTGCTTAGAGCGCTGTACAACGGACTTGCGAGCATCTGAAAATACTTGTGATGTTCTTCCCAATGCTCGATGATTTCTCGAAGCCGTTTTCTCAAAGCTTTTGTGATGTTGCTGTTAGTTTCTTCCCAGGAGCCCTCTGCCTTTGGAACTTCGTCTAAGGTCCAGGCGGTGAAGCGAGCTTTGACGTCATCCGACTTAAGATACTCGGAGAGTTCATGAACAGCGCTCTTGACACGATCCTCCAAGTGGTTACGAAGCTCTTCCGTCATGTCAGTTGCTTTTTCTTCAATCTGACCCAGACGGCGGATAATCGAATCCATCCTTTCAGCGACCTCGCCGTGATCTCTGGAAGCGTTCATCACAAAAGCTTTTGCTTGATAAATTATCCGTGAGAGCAAGTAATCCAGCCATCTTCAAAAAATAAGAATAACAATAAAATGTAAATATCAACTAACATCTTTTACCCATCGAACATAAAAATGTATTCAAGTTGAAGTTTCAAAATGGTATTTGCATTATCATGTTGCGAAGGAGTAATCTCATTTGTTCTCCAAGCGACCGAGTCAATTTGAGCCAAGGACGCTAAGATGAACCACCCACGAATTCATGTTCTACTTCCACTCTCTCGTTATACGCAGACGACACTACGATGCGTTCTGGCTCTAAGAATACTGATTTAGCTGAGCACAATGTCAACAAGGATCTCAAAAGCGTCAGACACTGTTCTTTTAGGAATGGCCATATTTGTAACACAAAAAGGTCGGAAGCCATGATTATTGCGTCCCACAAAGCACTCAAAACCACCAGGGACATTAACATATTTTACGGAAATTCAACATTAAAACAGCAGAGACATTTTAAGTATATTGGCGTAGTAGTAGACGAATCATTCTCATGGAACAATCACGTGCCACATGTTGCCTTGAGATGTTTATCCTAAACTGAATTTTTTTAAATCGAATTTCTTCTTTCTTTAGCCCTGCTTTTTTATAGAAGATCTATAATAATAATTTTAAGAAAAAATCACTTAACGCGCGCACAGTCAGGGAGGGAAGGTGGGAGGGAGAGACTTTGCCTGTTAACTTTATCTAACAGGCGCCGTTATTTAAGAGGCTGTCTCTGTAAGAACCGACCACTGATTTTAATTCGAAAATTCGATTTTTCTCATAAGCTGGGATTTCAAAACCCTTACCTAGTCAATCACTAAAATGAATTTTATCTCATTAAAAATCCCAATTGAAGTTTTCTAGGATTGATTGAAGTTCGGTCCGCTCGACACAAGTTTCATGCCCGCCGAAACTGGAAAAATAGCACATATTGCCGGCGCTCTAAAAAAATTGATATTCGCTCAAAAGTCCCAATTCTTTTTTCAACTATAGATATATCATAGCAGTTTGTTTAGCCATGTTGCAATTATAATTCAATGTTGTTCCTTCTACAGTTAAAAGAAGATTTTTTTACCCGTTAAATCGAGGTTTGAACCAAACGCGAAAATAGCTCTACTCTGAAGGCACGTTTTAAAAATGTGGCACCTGTTTGAAACTGCTGAACTACATGAATAGAAAGTATAAATGTCCCTTAATTTAAAACAATAATAAAATTTGTCTGCCCATTAGGTTTTCAAAACCAACGACCGCTTAAAGTTCACGTAACTTTGAAAATATTCCAGTGAGTAACGAACACACTCGCCTTCGTAAAGTGCTCCGATAAATTCCCGTAAATCTCTTACCTGGCTTCAAGATTAAAGTTTTAGTCCTTTGTAGGGATCCTTGAAACCTAGGTAGCATTAAAACTGCCAGCTTTTCCTTCCAACTGTAGGTGTGTATATAAAGTAGAGTTATATGTTCCTCACCTGTGTCGAGCGTCACCGTCACATACTTCGATGTTCTTTGTATTACTGACCATTGTTTTCCTCGAAGCCGGTTTAATCATGTAGACTCCTTTTAAAAGGTTTGTAGAAGCACTCTTTTGGACAACTCTCGGCACACATACATGTATGAACAATAAACGGTAATTCGGGAAGCCAAGGAAGGATTGATAAATGCCACGGCCATTTTGTGTTTACAACAAGTAATTTAGTTCCCAATCTTCCCGTTAAACTCACAGGAAGATTGGAATTTATCGGAGCACTTTACGAAGGCGAGTGCGTTCGTTACTCACTGGAATATTTCCAAAGTTTCGTGAACTTTAAGCGGTCGTTAGTTTTGAAAACCTAGTGGGCAGACAAATTTTATTATCGTTTTAAATTAAGGGACGTTTATACTTTCTATTCATGAAGTAGTTCAGCAGTTTCAAACAAGTGCCACATTTTTAAAACGTGCCTTCAGATTAGAGCTATTTTCGCGTTTGGTTCAAAACTCAATTTAACGGGTAGAAAATCTTCTTTTAACCGTTGACGGAACAACATTGAATTTTCGAATTAAAAGGCACAACACAAGTGTAGTGTATAGGTTTACTGATCACCGGTTCATACAAGCGTCTTTACATTGAATTCGCTAATTTTTTCAATATATATGAAGCTTTTATTATTATTATTATTATTATTATTATTATTATTATTATTATTATTATTATTATTATTATTATTAATTAGTTTTGCGCCGACTTCTTTTCCGGTGAAACATCTGAAATGTTTCCTTTTAACTGCAGGGCATTTTTTAAGTTCTGTTTAACCGATCATTTTGATCTAACTTCTAGGAGAGGTATTAAGGTACACAATTGTTGCCGAGATAGAATAGATGCTAGATGCTTGCCACGTGTTACTTGTCAATAAAGCTGTTAAAGAGTAAGTATTGTACAAACTTCATTCAAGCGCCCTGTTGGTTACAGATGGTTGCGTATGTTCAGAAATTCGTAAATTCAGATTCGGTATCGTACCAAGGCGATCTAAGTGAACGTATTTCAAACGGTGAACATAGTCTTGTTTGCTTGAGGACGTTTGCGTCCAAAATGGTCTCACTTACAGGTTTTTTTCAAAACATGGGCGGGGGGTCACCGTGCTTGTTCTCGAGATAAGGCGCATCAACACCACGCGTTTTTGAAAGCTTTTGTTCTTTTAAGACGATCTTAGTTTACAACTACAGTTGAACCCCCGCCTTACGGTCACCTCGTTAATACGGTCACCTCGTTTATGCGGCCATTTTTCTGTTGTCCCGGCGAAACGCACATGCTTTTCTTTATAAGAAAACCCCGTTAATGCAGTCACCTCGTTAATACGGCCTACGGCCATGGCCACATTCTGAAATTCCAACCTGTATTAGCCTTTATAATCTTACCTCGTTAATACGGTCAACAGTCAAACCAGTTATGTTCGTCTTTGCATTGTTAATATGGTCTGTACTGATTGAAGTTTTTTATGAATTTATAACTGCATTCAGGATGCTCATTAAAAACATTATAAAAAACAATTGTTTAAAATCGCAATTGTGATATATCTGTTATACGTCACTAAATTTAGACCGGTTATGAAATTTGACCCTACCCCGTTAACAATGCCAAATTTTCATGGCCGGTTTTACGAGGTTCTACTGTATAAGCAATGAAAGAAGCTACATTGGGGAAATTTAAACCGAGTAAACATACTCATTCGAGCACGGCTAAGTCTACTGAGTAAACGTTCACACCCGATATGACCTCATGTCGTTTCTTGCGGTAGAAAAGGACATCCGTGATTTATCATACAATATTTTATTATTTTTATCATTATTATTAAAGATTCGCACAGCTATTGATGATATTGAAGCTGGTTTCGTCATTGGCTCCGGGCAACAACAAATTGCCTAGGGAAGCCAAGAAACACCCCTTGTTTGCTTTTTCTCTTCTTTCTACATCTCCAGCACCTTTCTACGAATTCTTGCCGACCCCAACAATGCACATCTCTGGATCAGTCCATTATTATTATTATAATTATTATTATTATTATTATTATTATTATTATTATTGTTATTTATTGTTATTTTATATTCCAGTATAACGGTTTCTAAAATTGACAACTCACAGTGTTAGTCCGGGTGCCCGTGACCGACTATGGCCGTCCCGTTTACTTGGAAAGCTGGCAAATTTTAACTTAACCAGAATTATTCCTTGGACTGTGGTAATTAGTGCTAGGATGGCAGTGGAAACTCTCGAGTGGGCAGTTTGTAGTTACATGTGTGAGAACATTTGCAACGCTGATGTGGGGACTGGGAGTAACTCTGTACCACCAGTTGTATAGAGACTATGCTAACAATCAAACATATTTTGTGAATAGCTGCTTTCCTCATGTGCTCACGTTGGGAGAGTTGTCTAGGAGGTGTGAGAGGTGTACAATTAAAATATACAAGTAGAAATTATTAATAATTCATTAGGGATGTCTCCCCGGAAATTGCATGTAATGAAGCAGCTCACTGTGTCTAATGTTTAGAGGGGCTGCTTCAATGTTTCACCGTATAAAGAAAAACTGGTAGCTTCTCTTCCATCTTTTGTATGTTAATTTCCAAATTGTGTATTTCCATAGCTACCCTAATATGGAAATATTCTTTTTCTGTGATGCTATGATATTAAGACTAACTCGCATATATTTTACATTTGAAAAAATATTCTTATTAAAAATAAGGGATTAAAACACGATGTTATTGTTGTTCCACTTCATTTTCCCGTCTATCCATTCCTATTACGAACTTTATTTCCCATCATACTTTTCGGTATCATGTTCTCTCAGGGTACGTTTTGTACTTGCAGTTTGTCTCATTGTGGGAACATGGTGGTTATTATTTCGTCCCACAAGGTAATTTTTCCCAAAAAACTGTTTTTATTCTTTGATGGTTTACCTCGTAATTTGCTTTTTCTCTCGATGCTAAAGTTATTTGAATCAGCCTATTGGATTGCATCTCAAAACTGAGTTTCAAAAAAGAAGATGAAGTCATAAAAGAAGTATCAAAAACACATGTGGCGTGCGAAGAAAACCATGGTACTTGTTTCTAATAAATAGATCCAAACACCTATAATATAGAATCCGATACAACTAGTTTAATTTCAAATTAATAATACTGGGGACGATTTCAGTCATTAACAATGTCTGTTTGAAGAAAAGTGTAAATCTTAACGGAAGGGCTCTCTTTACACACACCAACGGAGTAATTGTTGGAGTTACTGGCATGGATGGAACACGAGATGGGTCAGGGAACTCGCAGTTCGTATGATGACCGCAGTAACAACTTTTTTCAAAGTTATGAGTAGGACTTCAGCAGGCTCAAGCTTCCATAAAGAACTGGTGTCACAAAGAATTGAAAGAGATGAAAATGACGTGAATAATATCATTCAGTGCGTTGACACGAAATTGGTAAATCCATTCGATATCGGTCAGTACGAAGGCGAAAAGATGCCACTGATCAATATCGCCATTGGGACAGTAGCACCATCTGAACTTTCGGAATCTTTACTCACTGCTAAGGAGTAAGGCGAAAAGGCAATGGGAGAGTTTGTCCAAGCCAGGCTAATATCTGACAAGGAGAATTTCTGGGATCCTTTGAAGAAAATCAACATCAAAACCTTTCAAAGCCTGAACAAACCTGTTGAGCCAAGTAAGGTCTGAAGACAATCAACCTCGACAGTCAGGTGTATAGTAGACTTCTAGTTGTGTCCAAAGACCGTGACATTGATCTAGAAGAAGTGCAGTCGTATGAACTTGCATCTGTTCCCCTTGCATTAGCCAACATAGATGGGTCTCTGAGGAAACCAACCAAGAGTACTACTGGAAATGGACAGTCTTGCCAGGAGCACACTTCCTGCTTATAGTCTTCATCAAACAGCATCCATAGTTAGTGACCTTCTGGTAGTAATTCAGATGTTGTCAAAAGGAAAGATGAGTTTGGAGAGCTATCTGACACAATTGCAACAACTATTATTACGATACCACACGATAAGATACGATACGATACTTTATTTAACGTGGGGTTAACGCTTATGATGGAATATAAAATAATAATAATTATAATAATAATATAATAATAATAATAATAATAATAATGTCTTTGTTATTGTGTCAATTACATCTAGCAGTGGAGCCTCCCCACTGATAATAGGCGACACCTAACTAGAACCATCTAAAAATAATATACAGAAAAGTCCTATAAGAGAAATTAAAATTATGAGTGACAAAGATGGCAGCTACTACATCTATTCATCTTAGCTAATCGGCTAGTTTTCAGGTAATCCACGGCCCTAGTATATTCTAAAAATTAAAACCATAAATGCACAATAATTGATCGTATAAAAGTGTAAACGCAGAGAACTAAAAATCTAGAGAATCAAATCACAATAAATTCCGATATCAGTCAAACTTAAGGGATCAAATTTTGTTGTTCACTTTATTGGTGGCTACTTTAGTTCTAATATCACTTTTTTGTTAACTCGTTCCGTTTCTTTGCGGTAAAATATCTCCATGATTTGAGACCATATTTAGTCGTGTTAATTTTCGGCCAAGAAAGGATATAGTCATGCTGAAGATCCTTGGATGAGCGTAAGGTGATAAGATCTCTAATTGCAGTGGAGCTTTGTCCGGTATACAATTGTTTACTGTCAATAGCATGTCCTGGATTCTTCGAGTTTCCATGGATGCTCGGAGTCTGATTCTTTGTAAGAGATCTTGATAAGATGCACGTTTATTTTTGAAGACGTACCTTAAAGCCCTTTCGTTGACTTTCTCGATTTTAGCAGAGTTTCTTTTTCCGCAGTGGTGCCAGATTTGGTTACAATAGTTAAAATATGGTAGCATAAATGCGCGGTATAGCGATTTCTTAGTTTTAGTCGGTAAAATATTCTTCAGTTTGCAACTATTATTGCTAAATTACAGTCAGCCAGTCAAGTCCATATTGTCTCAGACCGATATAATGTAGAAGACTCGATTAAGTCGGGAGAATCTCAGTGGACGGCCATAGATTCAGAGCAGAGAAACGAAGTTACCTGCCAGTCTCAAGCGTTATTTGTCCAGTGGAAAAACCAAATCTAATTTGTTGAAGTTTCTACTTTCTGATTGCGTTTGGTGTGAGAACCTACCCGGACGACTCAAGGATGGTCAAACACTCATTCTAGCATCACAAGATTGGTCAGCAGTGAAAGTGACCAAGACTTTAAACGGAGAAGATATAATTCCTCTCTATTCCGACCACGAGGAAGCAGACAGTAGGATGTTTGCGCATTGCGAATATATTGCAAACCAGTCATCAGACATCAACAATTCTTCAAAGAGGATCATCGCTTTTTTCTCCAGACACAGATGTAGCAATTTTATGTTGGTATCACCTCAGCCAACTTTCCATTCAAGAGCATTGGTTCCACACAGGTACTGGTCAGGAGGAAACAGAAGTTTCATTCCCGTGCACGAGGCTGTGGGTCCAGATGTGCGCAATCTTTTACCGGCCATGCGTGTTTTGACAGGATGCAATTCCACGAGTAACCTAAACGGCATAGGCAGAAAGGAAGGGCTCACTACACTAAAGAAACATAAAGATGACTCTGTTGGACGGAAGAACCTAGGTACAGACTGCACAGTCATGAGCGATGAAACGTTGACTGTGTTTCAAATTTATCGGTCTTCTACTTCAAATCTGAACCATCTCAGGTACAAGCTTTTTACCAACAAACACCTGGAAAGCAGCAAACTTCCGCCTACTGAAGATAGTGCATTGTATATATCAAAAGGGCCAACTATCAATGCTTCATTTGGAAACATGCCCGAGACAGGAGGCTTTTACTAACATTACCAGATGGAAATGGGTGGACTAAGGATGAGTGGGGACATCTTGTTCCCAAATTGATGGAGAAAGATCCAGCTCCAAAGAATCTCTTGGAACTGATTGTGTGCAGGAGTAAGAAGGAATGCAATGCAAGATGTTCTTGCCGGAGAGTTGGACTCTCCTGCACGGCTGATTGCACTTGTGAAAATGAATGCAGCAAGCTCCGAGAAAATGAGGAACACGAGGAGCTTTAACCCTTTGTATTATTTGACTTGTGATACATTCACGTGTGCAATAACGACATGATTGAAAAGGGCTAATTACTTAATTAAACAATTTTGAATGCTCTACTTGCCATATAAATTTGATTACTATTATGTAAAAAATTTTGAGGAGGATACGTGTGTATGGGCACAATGAGCGACCCCTCACGTTCACGAACGAGGAAAGCACAGGTTAAATGGGTGCAGTGACCATATCTAGCAGGGTAAACTTCTATTTTTCCCTGAGATAGACTTACATGTAGATAACTTATAAGCCTGTTTTTAAATTTAGAGATGGGACTTCCCAATGCATGCTACAGGCAATTTAAGCTTCAATAATTAGATTTTTATTTTATTTTGGATGTAAAATGCCTCGTATCTTCTGTCTAAATTGTGATATTTTTCTCAATAGTTTTTAATTGATAAGTGAAAGGAACTTTATACAAAAATAAGAACAAATGTAAAATACCCCCTCCAAAAAGACGTTTAAGATTGCGTGTACAGATAAAATGTACTCTGCCATATTGACTTTCTCTGTTTTTGTCAATTTTATGACTTCATAATCTGATCACGTGACTTATTATAATCATCATCATGTCATCCATGGCATGAACTCTATCCTGTAAAAATTTTGTATTATTATACAAAATCTGTTGGTGGCTATAGGCCATAAACTATTTCACCCCTCGTCCCAGATTGTTGTAAAAATCACTTTAAAAAACACATAGATACTCAGGAGGGTGTACTTTGGGGTGCTGTAAATTACCATGGCCCACTTGGCCAGCTCCACTGCCACCCCATTATTTTTCCCTAAGGTCTAAAGAACATTGCTGGGTGAGTCAAAGTTTGCCAGCTTGTCGAGTAAACGAAACCATTTTTTAACCCCCTTCCCTTGCGTGGGCACCCGGACTATGTGTAGATAGTTTCCACGTTCACGCAATAAAAAAATAAATCAAAAACCATCCAGCGGAAAAAGCTAAGAAATTGTGATGTCACAGAAGATGACTAATTATAGTAAAGTTTCCATATAACGCGCGTTCTGATTGGCTGAAACAGCGTGCTTTATCAGACAACAGAACACGGGTTGATGACAGTAAGCTGGCTTTCAAATGTTTGCTTCGGAATTTTGACAAATTTGACCCAAATTAAGCATCCCCTGTGATTCAGACAGACGCAATGGAAACAAGCTCTTTGTCTACAGTAAATATGGCCTACGGAGACCATCGTTAGCAACAGTTGTGTGAAAATTGTACTAAAATAACAAGTTTTGCTAGATTCCCGCTGACAAAACACGTAGCGAAATAAACAAATTCTCAACGTAACCAGTGCTTCGATAAAAGACATTACATTTGTTACGAAGACGGAAATTATAATTAGGAAATAAAACAACGACAGAAAACATCAATTGAACTGTCTCTGTTTATGAGGAACAGCTTTATTTTTGTAAAAATGCTCAATTGCTCAAAACAACACTTACACGCATTGTAGTAACGCTCGTTCTCTGGTCATCTCAGCGACGTCAACCGACGAGTGATCAGCTTAAAGCTTGCTCTAGATATTCTCCTATGTGGTCGGAGTAGAGCCAGTGGGAGTAGTTTAGTCTGTCTAACTTTTACGCTAGTTCGGGCAATCTTGCTGCAAGCGACTACAAGCCGTAAATAACTGCAGCTCTTTCAAATTCAACTCAGCATTTCGCATTTTCATCCGCAAGCTTTGAGCTCCTGGTTTCGTAATTTCCATTGGAAAAGTGCATATTTTCGTGAGCCACAATACGGCCGGATTCCTCTGGACTACAAACTTTTACCTGCCTTTAGATTCGTATTTGAAAATTAACTGAAAAGCGGACTTTGAGGGCATCGTTCTTCTCTCGAAAGCCGCTCGAAACCACTCGAAACTGAAAGCTTAGCTGAAGTCCAGTTTGTGATTGACAGCTGTCGCTTCGTTAGCCAATCAAGTTATTTGAACAATTCTAACAAGAATTGTGATTGGCTTATTTTAGCGTGCTTTATCAGAGAACAGAGCACAGCTGACGCCACTTTTACTCGTTTGAAAAATAAAGTTTGGTTTGAAAATTCAGCCGAATGCGTGGGGAAATTATTGGATTCATTTTCATAAAACAAATTAGAAGTCTCGACTGTGTTTTGTCCTGTTGTAAAGCACTTAGGAAGCGGTAGAGCACTCAAGAAGTGGGGAAAAACACTCGACTTCGTCTCGTGTTTTCCCCTACACTTCTTTCGTGCTCTACCGCTTCCTGCGTGCTTTACAACAGAACAGAGCACGGTTGAGGCCTCTTTATTTGTTAAATAATACACTTCTCCTGTGCGTTTCACCAGACTTCAGACATTCGTTGAAATGTTTCGCAGAAAGTTACAGAGCCCAGTATGAAAAGCCATTTTGGTGTACATCCGTGGTACACCAATATGGCGGCCGGAAGATAGTGCAAACATCTGGAACCTACGTTGGCTCTCTAAGCGACTGTCATTACTGAACAAATGAGCATTTATATAAGCACTTTTCCTAATGTTCCAACTTCTTAAAAGGCTCAAAATCATGAGATGAGTATACATTTTTCAACAACCTTGTGTCACGCACCTCCACAACCCTGAAATTCAAAATGCTCTGGCTTCCAAACGAAGCATGCTATTGAGCTGTAAAATTATGAACAGCTATAAATATACCTGAGGACGATAAAAACTTTGGTTAATCTTTAGTTTTGGATTTTAGAAAGTGATGACGTCACGTGATCTACATGGTGACATTTTTGTTTACTGTTTGGTCCTAACTAGGAACTCTATCAATAAATTAACACACTTAAATGCTTACTTCCAGTGCATTTCCAGCTGGGCTTTGATGCTTTTCAAAACCAGCGACCTGATGCCACTCATCAAGGAGAAAAATTCTTGGGTGACAATTCCGTAGTTCTGAGCGATACTGGCGTTTTTTGTTGACATAAAGGTTATCTGTGACTTGGGATCAATGCCAGGCCAACACTTCTTCAGCTTGTTGATCACGTGATCCTGGACCTCTTTTACTTCTTTCTCCGGAATTTGGTCCCATTTGTTGCACACGAACAAAGCACACTGAGATAAGACTAATCCTTTCTGTCTCTCAATCGTCATCTTCCTCACTTCATCCAGCGACTTTTCAAGCTGTAAATCAAAAGCACCATGAATGAAAAAAAGGCAAAACAAGTGACGATTTTCGCTAGTTTATTCACGAAAATAGATCAACACTACGATTCCGCCCGCAGTAAGAGCCAAAGCGTTACCGGGACCGTCGGCAGAGATAGGAAAATCCGGACGGTGCAAAGAACCAATCAGACTGTAGGATTCGTTACCATTCCTCCTGCTTCTCTTGAGGATTGCCTTACAAGCTTTTGCCTTTGTGCCATAGGCATAGGGTTTCTTTGTTTCACGGCCGGACGAGTGTTGAACCTTTTTGTTTTTTTCTCTGTGTGAACCCCTTCTGTCCTATATTACCCTGCGAGCAGAGTTCCCTTCGATCTTCCTAGAAAAATCGAGAAGATCGAAGGAGACTCTGCTCGCAGGGTAGTCATATATCTGCCGATTTCAGTAAAAAATATTATTGTGCAAATGCTTAGTAACGTCACTACTTTTATTCTATTTTAATACTCACTGTGTGTTTTTTAATTCCTCCAGCGTTTGCACTGTTTATGACATAAATGAAGGCAAAGGCTTTTGGTAAATACTGCGAGACTATCTCGTCCATGATATCAGACTCGCCAATACCCGGACTGTCAATTATAACCACGCCTTTCTGAAATATAGATAATGTAAAGGTGGGCTGCTTTTTTTTCTTTCAATTATTCCAGGAAGCTCATTGGTATACTGTATGAGATGATCAACACAACAGGTAGATTATGAAATTAGAATGAATTAAATTTTTCTATGTTTAGAGCGGTTTTCACTTGAGTGTCGAAAGTAATCCGCCTTTGTTTGGTTTCGCATTTGTAACACTTTTTTTCTTCAAACAGAGTTAAAACCAAAACCAATCACGCCTCGCTCGCACATGTTTTTCGCACTTTGCGTCAGCTACATGTATCTGCTTCGAGTTTTAATTGGTTCACGGGGCTGTCTGTGTCTTTTGTGATTGGTCAAAGTGATACTTAAGATTTTTTCTACTCAGTTGAAAACCACACTATTTGTTCTTAAAATATATTTGGAGGGTATTAAACAAAGATTGGGTCTACAGATTCCCAGTGATTTTTTTGAGCCACGTGACAGAGTTCACTTTGTTGAAGAAGACTAATAGATACAGTCGGAGGCTTTGTTTTCTTTAGATTTCAGACCTTGTGAGGAGAATTATTATATTATTTATTTATATTATTGTGCTGTGAAGGGAAGCCTGAACTGAACTAATCTTTTCGATAAGTCGACGAATCAACCCTTTTTTCCGATGTGTTTACAGTTTTATAATTTCTCTTAACACTCGAAACGCGTTTCACTTTTTTCGTTGATCACCTGGTAAATCATGTGACTCCCCTCTCCCAGAGTCTGTACGGAGGAATGAATGCTCGCTCATTCAGTGACGCAATAACCAAATTTTCTCGGTATATATTTATGGCTTATCCAAAAATATTTATCCATGGTGCTGCACTGGCCCGCTTCGCGCTAGAGCCTATATTAAGCAGCCACCCCTGTCCAATTCCCTCTATGAGACACGCTTGAAGGAAACTTATGGTTGTTGTATTTATCAAAACAAATATCCAGTCCAACATGATGAATTCAACTACCATGATTCCCTGCAGGGACGTATCATAGACGGAATTGGCTTTTGAGTGGCCACCCCTTGTTAGGCGGCCAGTTGTCAAAGTTCCGAAATTGTTGGGGGTAAATTAATGTAAATAGCCTTGCATACGGCGACCGCGCCCGCAGTACGGGCCGCAGTCAAAACTGAGCTGTCCTACCAAAACCACACGAAAATAGTAATTTTTTTCGCAGCTACCAAACATACAGACAATGCTAAAGCTGATTTGGCCTCATTTAATACTTAACTAGAGATTTCTGGGTTTGATTTGAAGAGGAACAGCATATTTTCAAAATAGCAGAACTCGCTCGACGCGGGCGACCCAGTTTCATATTTTTCATTTTTTTTTTTTGCAATCTGATATGGTTTTTGAAATTAAAAATCAATTTTCGTGACTATTCAATGCCGACGTCTCCAGTAAACTGAATGACTTTCCCGTTAATATACTTTGACGTCAGGAGAGGACATTGTTTCCCACCCGTTAAATCCTGATTGGTCTATTCAAATTTCAAGCGCACTAGCCGTCTGCCAGGAGAAGCCGTATCAACCGATCGCGTCTATTAAGCGGCCGCGGCCACCTTTTGGTCGTCCCGATGGGAGAGTTCTCTATTGTCTTTACCTCTTTTAAGTGGCCACCCAAAACTTAAAACAACTTGTTTGGCTTTTTTTTTTGGAAAACACGAATCGCAGATAGGAGTCCGAAATAGAATTTCACGACTAATAAAAGAGTTTCCAACACACGTTTAATATGATTGTATCGACATGATTCTATGTTAACTTAGCAATTAACACAATCTAAAAAGGACACGAGCCCCTGTTAAGTGGCCCCTCGCCTCCCATTTCTGCCCCCAAACACCTCCCGTTTCCCCTGAGGATGAAAGGCTCGACTATATTTAATACGACATCACTAATAAATACCTCCAAAAGTTGGTGAGGCCAAAAGAGTTCAACCTTTTTGTAAATTAAACCTTTTTCTCGATCACTCTTCTCGTGAACATAAGGAGAGATCTGCTGAAGATAACTTTGTTTAGAGGATTCAGCCTCTAGAAGGAACTCCTTATTTGTTTCAGGATCCTTGTCCTTATAGTGGACCACGATTCTGGGTTGATCTCCATATCTCAATTCGCATATGGTGGACGTTGTGCTGAGTGCAGAATATGGAAGAAGTTCCTCTCCCAGAATAAGGTTAACCAAGGAGCTTTTACCAGAGCTTGTCTCACCTTAAAATGTATTAACTTTTAATTATTAGATTACCTTCATAGTAGCTTCTTGTGTGTAGTGTTTGTTCCTTTTTGACCTTTTTCATTTTTATCAAGAAATTGCCTTTCATATAATGGAAGCATTTGCAAGTTGGCAGATTCAGGAATAGTTCTAAACATGGTGTACTGACAAAGTCAAAGCTACGTAAATTCCCTATTTTTGAGTAAATTACAATTAGTTGGAAGTCGCAATATTCTTGTTGTGTCAATGCACATTTTGCCGGATTCCTTTCTTAAAAATGTTTGTAATTTTAGAAACCGCTTTTTAAACTAATATCGCTTTAATTGTTTCATTTACCTGCCACAAGAAGGAGGTATTCTTTTTGTTCCAGTTGTGCTTTGTGATGTTGTATCTTCTCTTCAATGTTGCCCACGTTCTTCTTCAGCAAAGCGAGAATTTTGTCATTTAGGTTTTTCAGACAGTCCTCAGTATCGAGGTAACCCTTAAGTAAAGCTTGTCTTTTAAAGCCATCTTCTTCTCTTGCTTCTGTTAAAATGGAAAAGGCCTAAAACGTGAAAGCAAACGCGATTTATAGCTCAAATCAAACGTGTTGTTGAATCGTATTTACGTCTTCAGTCTCTCGACTGAAAAATTTTGATGCTAATATTTATGACTAACATATCCAATCCTACTGCATCAGCAATTATGCTTCGTCTGAAGTAGTTTGTTTCACAGCCGCCCTCCCGGAAGAGGCTACATCTGAAAACTAGCGCAAGTGAGTTTCATTGCGGTGAATAGGTTTTAGCGTTGAAAGGAATTAGAGAATAAGAGTGCATTCTCCTAGGCGCAAAACCCCGCAATATTGGGTCATTATGGCCGGCGAGCTTGGGCTAAACATGTGGCAGATTGCAAAACATGCTAAACGATTGGAAGTCTCAGACCCAGGCGAATCGAGCCCTCGTTTCTCGAACCCGTGATGGCGGGCTACACATCCACCTCTCTCCTTCAATGTTGGTGTGAACAACCCGGCACAGTGATTTACGCAACATCGACAATAAAGGGGGAAATTGCTTGTATTATGAACAGGAGCGACGTGTTCCCTTGAGAGCTGAGGATAGCAAAAGGGATATTGCGATGCCGTTTCCCACACAAAATTCACGCAATACATGTACATTTATATATATAATTTCACGCATCACGTATACCTCTAATTTACATGTAGTTGCTTTTCGCTCACGCGTCACAAACTATGTTTTTGTCCTTATCACGTGTCGCACATAAACTCCTTGCCACCCTCGCAACCGGAATGAGGACTGCAGCTTACAAATATATAGGCTACTAATAAATGCAAAGATTGTTTCAAAACATTTTTGGTCCATTTCATAGACGTGTTACTGAGAAATATGAAAAAAGTTAGGATCCAAAGCTAGTTCCATTTTAAAATCAGTAAACAACTTCCAATAACCCGTTTCTCTAAAATTCGTAGACAACTACACACTAACTGCGGTTAACGGCCTCCAAATGAAATTCTGTTTGCCTTAATTTAAAGTATTTTGTGCAATGACCAGCATGGAGAAAATACATATCCGCCTCTTACCTAATCAGGCTTCTCGATGCATGGTTTACTCGATTCTGATGGCCGAAGTTTCAGCCTGTTCAGGTAACTTAAAATATATGAAGACAAAAACACCGCCCGTGATTGCCAACCGCGATGAAATGCATGCCCAGATATATTAATTCTCCTTAAATAAAAACATTCAAGTTAAAAAATTATATTCCGGAATTGAGTGGTATTTTTCGAGCGTTTTCTGCTACTCTACTCGGGTATTCCAGTGACTGGAAGTCCGCGTGTTTTGTCAACATCCGCTTGCCACAAACTGCACGGAAAACCCGAGTCTACAATCAATACTCTAATCTTGAATAGCAGACAAATATACAGCAACGCTCTTTTGGTTTTTAATATGACTACCGTTTAGCAACGTGTATTAATTTCAATACGGTCACTGTCACTGTAAGACGCGCTGCTAAACGTTTTGCTGTGATTTATTACGTAACCCAGTTTCCAGCATTTCCTAATAGCTTTTCTGAAGAATTCTTACCTGACCTGCCGTCCAGCTGGGCTTTTCTACTGAATTCAATTCCGTTCTCACTCGAGTTTTCATCTCATCCAGTCCTTTTAGTCCTTTAGACGAAATACCAAGCGCCTTCATCAAGTCAATCATTTCCGATAGATCGTCGATTTCTTCGATGGTTTTCGATTCACCAGAAGCCTCCATTTCACTGGTTTAAACAAACTTGAGTAGAAATCACTAGTAACTCGATGGGTGAAGATGAATGGCTACATTGCAACACGGAAGTAGGCCAAGTTTTCACGCAAAATGAACGATTTCCTCGTCCCTGGAGCTACAGACAATTGTAGCGTCGTTCTTGTGTGCAGGAGGCATGACTAAGTGAGTTTCAAAAAATTAATACGGGGGGACACGTCATTTTGCACTTGTTGTGCTTAGCAGCCTCTTATCAGTGATACTCATTTTGCTCCAAAAAAATCTATGATTTGAATACTTTACCTTGAAAACTCAGCTTCCCAAACAATAAGTCCAGCCACTATACTATGGCTGCAGCTTTCAGGTGTCCAATTATCAACGGGGCATCAAAATACCGCATGAAGTCCTATTGCAAGTTCAAGTATATTCAACTTTCAACCACAACGCAGACTGTTATCCTTTTCGTACTCGTCTTTGCAGTGGAGAAACCACTTGGAAGAAGGAGTAACAAAGTATTTCTTAGATAAGAGGTAAAGGACGAGAGTTTTTTTGTCCTTTACAGAGGGGTGGCATGTAATTAATGTGTCGTAGATTGATCGTATGATCAGTTCAGGAGCTATTTATAGCATCAAAGTTGGCAGCTAATTATTTAGTAGCGCGTTAATACAGATCATAGTAACACCACGAAAGCTAGTTCGCAGTGATTCGTCCTGCAAGTTATTTTGCTTTTTCATCGGTAACCATGACACTGGAAGAAACTAGCCCCTCTCCCTGTACTTGTCCGATATATTAGGAGGCCCCTCCTTTCCATGTTAACACCCCGCATTGATATAAACAGATTGACTGCCATTGATGCTTGGAGTTCTTTAAGGGCTGCCGTTTACATAGATAGAGGAAAAATGTCGTCTGAAATAAACGAAATCGAGGAATGTAGGACCTCTTCGAAATAATGAAATCATTTCGTCTTAGTACAAGAGGATGCAAAGGAGTGGATGGAATGAAGACCAGACTGCATGAATATTTGGATGATCTAAAGGGATCATCGAAACGAAAAGTTGGAGAAGTAAACGTTATAAATTAAATTGGCCTATGAGTATGCGTTATTTCTTTGCCCTCTGAAATCAGTATGTTATTTATTGGTAAACGAGCCGATAACGGGAAGATGATGAATTATGTAAAGCAACATACATGTTAGGGGCAAAAGTTATGCTAATTTAGATCGAACAGTCTTAAAAATATTTGCATGAAAACGAATTAATTAAATGAAACTAGTGAAGTCGATATCGATCTCTATAATGTAACGAGGGAAAAACACCACATCTTTGTAAAAAGGATAACGTTTAAATCACTAAAAAGTAAGGCCAAACACCAATTCCATCTTCTGGTTCGTGCATGTACATCCATCGAGTCTGGCTTATTAATCATTTGTATTAATAGACTTTTCAAGTACTTAATGCAACGATCGTGCATCGCGAGCAATTACTGTTTAAGGATCCATAAAATGAGAGATTCATGTATCTTATGATCAGGCCTTAGAAACAGATAAAGCAACATATTCTGATCTGAATGAAGTGGGGACAGGAAGTTTCCCTTAAATTTCACCAGAGCTAGGTAGAATTTTGAACGCTATTTAGCATCTCTATGTCATGAAAATCAAATTTTTATCAGGATATCTATTCAAAATATGTCGGTTGAAGTATAAAAGATGACTCAGTTAGCCCGTTGTCCGGTATTAACCTATATTCAGACCCTTTATTTTGGCGCTCTTTATTCCAGAATTTCAAAACCTATTCTTTGGACTGTTCTTTTTATTCCAACCATTAATTCTGTTCACAGATCGAGGTCCCTTCAATCTGAATGAAGTGGGGGTCCGAAAATTTCCCTAAAAATTCATCCCAGCTAGGTAGAATTTTGAATGTTAGGCCCAGTTCAGACGCCGAACTTTTCATGAGCCGAACTTAATTCGAATTTGGACCGACCCAAATTATCAAAAGTACACCTGTTGATTCAGACGTCGAACTTAATTCGCCGAACTTTATTTAGTTTAAACCAAAACACATCGAAATGTCAGCGATTTTCAGGCAAAGTAAAAACTGCTTGTAAAATACGTTATAATAAGTTATGCATTAGGTTCGGCTCATGAAAAGTTCGACGTCTGAATGAAAGCCGTTCCAAAGCCGAAATTCCCGGCTGAGCCAGGCGGGAAGAACGGCGGGCCGTTCCAAATTCAAATAGCCGTTCTTAACTGATTCAGACGCCGAACTTTTCATGTACTTAATTCAATATATTTGGTTCGGCTCATGAAAAGTTCGGCGTCTGAACTGGGCCTTATTTAGCATCCCTATTTCATGGCAATCAAATTTTAACAAGAGTACACTAAATTACGCCAGTTACTCGACAAGTAAGTTCGCAGAGAACCAATTATTGCAAAGAAGTTTGTTCTATATATCACAACGAGGGAACTGTTTTACAATTGAATG